>NW_027598380.1:0-46249 GCF_964194155.1 Cetorhinus maximus | reverse complement strand
ACAAACCGAAACAGAGCATAACATAGCCAAACAGAGCCAAACAGAGCCAAACATAGCCAAATAGAGGGAGACATAGTTAAAACAGAGCCAAACAGATACAAACAGAGCCTAACAGAGTGAAGCAGAGCCAAACAGAGGAGAATAGAGGAAAACTGAGCAAAACAGACCAAACTGAGCAGAACAAACCAAACAGAGGAAAACAGAGCACAACAAAGCCAAACAGAGCTTAAAAGAGCAAAACAGATCCAAACAGAGCCAAACAGAGCAAAACAGAGCGAAACAGAGCAAAACAGAGCCAAACAGAACAAAACAGAGCAAAAAAGTGTCAAACAGAGCCAAACAGAGCAATACAGAGCACAACAAAGCAAAACAGAGCCAAACAGAGCCAAACAGAACATAACAGAGTATATCAGAGCAAAACATAACCAAATAAGCCAAACAGAGCGAAACAGAGTCAAACAGAACCAAACAGAGGAAGGAAGAGGAGATTAGAGCCACACAGAGCCAAACAGAGGAAAACAGAGCAGAACAAAGCCAAACAGAGCTTAAGAGAGCAAAGCAGATCCAAACAGAGCCAAACAGAGCAAAACAGAGCTAAACAGAGCCAACCAGAGCCAAACAGAGAAAAACAGAGTCAAACAGAGCCAATCAGAACGAAACAGAGGCAAACAGCGCCAAACAGAACCATACAGAGCAAAACACAGCCATACAGAGCCAAACAGAGCCAAACAGAGCCAGACAGAAGCAAACAGAGCAATGCAAAGTCAAACAGAGCGTAACAGAGCCGAACAGAGCCAAACAGAGTCAAAAAGAGCCAAACAGAGGAATAGAGAGCAAAATAGAGCCAAACAGAGCCAAGCATGGCAAAACTGAGCCAAACAGAGCAAAACAGGGCCAAACAGAGCAAAACAGGGCCAAACAGAGCAAAACAGAGCCAAACAGAGGAAAACAAGGAGAACAGATTCAAAAAGAGCCAAACAGTGCAAAACAGAGCAAAACAGAGCCAAACAGAGCAAAACAGAGCCAAACAGTGTCAAACAGAGCCAAACAGAGACAAAAAGAGCCAAACAGAGCAAAACAGAGGAAAACAGAGCCAGACAGAGCCAAACAGAGACAAAAAGAGCCTAACAGAGTCAATCAGAGCAAAACAGAGCCAATCATAGCCAAGCAGAGCCAAACAGATCCAAACTGAGCCAAAGAGAGCCAAACAGAGCCAAACAGAGCAAAGCAGAGCCAAACTGAGCGAAACAGATCCAAACAGAAACAAACGGAGCAAGGTAGAGCCCAACAGAGGCACACAGAGCCAAACAGAGCAGAACAGAGCCAAACAGTGCAAAACAGAGCCAAACAGAGCCAAGCAGAGCCAAACAGAGCCAAACAGAGCAAAACAGAGTCAAACAGAGCCAAACACAGCCAAACAGATCCAAACAGAAAAAGACAGAGCAAGGCAGAGCCAAACAGAGTCAAACAGAGCCAAACAGAGCAAAACACAGGCAAACAGAGCCAATCGGAGACAAACAGAGCCAAACAGAGACAAAAAGAGCCAAACAGAGGAAAAAAATGCAAAATAGAACGAAACAGAGCCAAACAGAGCAAAACAGAGTCAAACAGAGCAAAACAGAGCCAGGCAGAGGAAAACAAAGGAGAACAGAGCCAAATAGAGCCAAACAAAGGGGAACAGAACAAAACAGAGCCAAACAGAGCAAAACAGAGCAGAACAGAGCAAAACAGTGCCAAACAGAGCCAAACAGAGGAAAACAGAACCAAACAGTGCCAAGCAGAGCAAAACAGAGCGAAACAGAGTCAAACAGAGCAAGGCAGAGCCAAACAGAGCCAAACAGAGCCAAACAGAGCAATACAGAGCGAAACAGTGCAAAACAGAGCCAATCAGAGCAATACTGAGCCAAACAGAACCACACAGAGCAAAACAGAGCCAAACAGTTCCAAGCAGAGTAAAACAGAGCCAGATAGAGCCAAACAGAGGCAGACAGAGCCAAACAGAGCAAGGCAGAGCCAAACAGAGCTAGACAGAGCAGCACAGAGCCAAACAGAGCCAAACAGTGCAAAACAGATGTAAAAAGAGCCAAACAGAGCCAAGCAGAGCCAGACAGAGGAAAACAGATGTAAACAGAGCCAAACACATCCAAACATAGCAGAACAGAGCCAAACATAGCCAATCAGAACAAAACAGAGCCAAACAAAGCAAAACAGAGCGAAACAGAGCAGATCAGAGCCCAACAGAGCCAAACTAAGCAAAACAAAGGCAAGCAGAGCAAAACAGAGCCAAACAGAGCAAAACAGAGCCAAACAGAGCCAAACTGAACAACACAGAGCAAAACAGAGCCAAACAGAGCAAAGCAGAGCCATACAGAGCCAAACAGAGCCAAACAGAGGAAAGCAGATGAGAACAGAGCCAATCAGAGGCAAACAGAACCACACAGAGCAAAACAGAGCCAAACAGCGCCATACGGAGGAGATCAGAGGTATACTGAGCCAAACAGGGCCAAACGGAGCCAAACAGAGCAGTACAGAGCCAAACAGAGCCAAACAGTGCAAAACAGAGATTAACAGAGCCAAACAGATCCAAACAGAGCAGAATAGAGCCAAACAGAGCCAATCAGAACAAAACAGAACCAAACAGAGCAAAACAGAGCCAAACAGAGCAGAACAGAACCAGACAGAGCCAAACCGAACAACACAGAGCAAAACAGAGCCAAACAGAGCCAAACAGAGCAAAGCAGAGCCATGCAGAGCCAAACAGAGCCTTACAGAGGAAAACAGAGGATAACAGAGCCAATCAGAGCCAAACAGAGGAGAACAGATCAAAACATAGCCACACAGAGCCAAACAGAACCACACAGAGCAAAACAGAGCCAAACAGAGCCATACAGAGGAGAACAGAGGTAAACTGAGCCAAACAGGGCCAAACGGAGCCAAACAGATCTAACAGGGCCAAATAGTGCAATACAGAGCCAAACAGAGGCAAACAGAGCCAAACAGAGCAAATCAGAGCCAAACAGAGCCAAACAGAGGAAAACAGAGACAAACAGAGCCCAACAGAGCCAAACAGAGCGAATCAGTGCCAAATTGTGCCAAACAGAACCACACAGAGCGAAACAGAGGCAAAGAGAGCCAAACAGAGGGAATGAGAGGAAAACAGAGCCAAACAGAGCCAAACAGAGCAAAAAAGAGCAAAACAGAGCCACACAGAGCAAAACAGAGCGATACAGAGCCAAACAGAAACAAACAGAGCAAGGCAGAGCCAAACAGAGCAAAACAAAGCCAAACAAAGCCAAACAGATTCTGGCCGATCCAAACAGTGCCAAACAAAACCTGGCAGAGCCAAACCGAGCCTGGCAGACCAAAACACAGCCTGGCAGAGACAAACAGTGCCAAACAGTGCCAAAATGAGTCAAGCAGATACAAATATCTAGTGGCAGAGCCATAAAGAGCCAAACAAGGTCAGGCAGACCAAAACAGATCCAAGCAGAGAGGAACAGAGGCCTGGCAGAGACAAACTGATCGTGGCAGAGCCAGGTAGGGCTAACCAGAGCCTGGCAGAGCCAAACAGAGCCACACAGATTCAATCAGAGCCAAACCAAGCCTGGCAGATTCAAACAGAGACATACTGATACAAACTGCGACAAACTAAGACAAACAGAGCCTGCAAGAGGCAAACAGAGCAAATCACAGCAAAACCGAGCCTCGCAGAGCCAAACAGAACCATTCAGCGTCAAACAGAGCCAAGCAGCGCCGAGCAGAGACAAAACAGAGCATGGCAGAGACTGGCAGACATAAAAAGAGCCAAACATAGTTAATTAAAACACACAGAGCCTGGCACAGCCAAAGAGAGCCAAACAGAGCCACACAGATTCAATCAGTGCCAAACAGAGTCTGGCAGAGCCGAACGGAGGAAACAGAGACGGACAGATACAAACAGAGCCTGGCAGAGCCAAACAGAGCCCAACAGATCCAAGCAGAGCCAATCCGAGCCTGGAAGAGTGAAACAGAGACAAACATATACAAACAGATTCAAACAGAGCCTAGCAGAGCCAAACAGAGCCCAACAGATCCAAGCAGAGCCAAACCGAGCCTGGCAGAGTCAAACAGAGACAAGCAGATACAAACAGAGACCAACAGAGCCTGCTAGATGCAAAAAGACCTGAACAGAGCCAAACAGATCCTCCTAGAGCCAAACAGAGCTACTTAAGCCACACAGAGCTTGGCAGAGCCAAACAGATCCTGGCACAGGAAAACGGAGCCAATCAGAAACAAGCAAACACAACAGAGCTAAAAAGAGCCTGGCAGTGCCAAACATGGCAAACAGAGTCATTCGAAGACAAACAGAGCTAAACAGAGCCTGGAGAAGAGAAACATAGCCAACCAGATCCTGGCACAGGCAAACAGGGCCCTTTAAAGGCAATCAGAGCCTGGCAGAGCCAAAAAGAGCCTGGCAGACCAAAACACAGCCTGGCAGAGCCAAACAGTGCCAAACGGAGCAAAACAGAACCTGACGGAGCCAAAGAGAGCCAGTCAGAACCAGAGAGAGAACTGACAGAGCCCAGGAGAGTCTCGCTGAGCCAAACAGTTTCAGCCAAACCAAAGTAGAGACTGGCAGACCCTGGCAGAGCCTAGCAGAGCCTAACAGAGCCTCGCATAGCCAAACAGTGCCAAGTAGATAAAAACGAAAAACTAAAAACTACTGCAGATGCTGGAAATCCAAAGCAAAAAAACAGATACAGCTGGAAAAATGCAGCAGGCCTGGCAGCATCGGCGGAGAAGAGAAGAGTCGACATTTCGAGTCCTCACCACCCTTCAACAGAACTGAGTATAGTTAGGCGAGGGGTGAAATATAAGCTGGTTTAAGGTGGGGGGGTGCGGGAGGGTGGGGGGGCGGGGGGGTGGTGGGCAGACAGAAGTTGAGGTGGGGGGGTGGGTTGTAGGGACAAGCAAGCAGTGATAGGAGCAGATAATCAAAAGATGTCACAGACAAAAGAATCAAAGAGGTGTTGAAGGTGGTGATATTATCGAAGAAAATGTGCTAATTAAGAATTGATGGCAGGACACTCAAGGAACAGCTCTAGTGGGGATGGGGTGGAAAGAGTGACAAGGTATTAGTTGTAGATTTTAAAATAATGGAAATAGGTGGGAAAATAAAAATCTATATAAATTATTGAAAAAAACAAAAGGGAGGGGGAATAAACGGGGTGGGGAAGGGGGGAGGGAGTTTCAGATCTAAAGTTGTTAAATTCAATATTCAGCCCGGAAGGCTGTAAAGTGCCTAAACGGAACATGAGGTGCTGCTCCTCCAGTTTGCGTTCGGGTTCACTGGAACAATGCAGCAAGCCAAGGACAGACATGTGAGCAAGAGAGCAGGGAGGAGTGTTAAAATGGCAAGCGACAGGGAGGTTTGGGTCTTTCTTGTGGACAGACCGCAGGTATTCTGCAAAGTGATCGCCCAGTTTGTGTTTGGTCTCTCCAATGTAGAGGAGAGCGCTTGTGAAGCCAAATGCAAACTGGAGAAACAACACCACATCTTCCGACTGGGCACTTAACAGCCTTCTGGGCTGAATATTGAATTCAACAACTTTAGATCTTAAACTCCCTCCCCCCATCCCCACCCCGTTTCCTCCCCCTCCCTTCTGTTTTTTTCATTAATTTATATAGATTTTTATTTTCCCACCTATTTCCATTATTTTAAAATCTACAACTAATACCTTGTAAGTCTTCCCACTCCACCCCCAGTAGAGATGTACCTTGAGTGTCCTGCTATCAATTCTTAATTAGCACATTTTCTTAGCTAATATCACTAGCTTCAACACCTCTTTGATCCTTTTGTCTGTGACATATTTTGAGTTTCTGCTCCTATCACTGCTTGCTTGTCCCTACAGCCATCCACCCACCTTAAACCAGCTTATATTTCACCCATCCCCTAACTATACTCAGTTCTGTTGAAGGGTCGTGAGGACTCGAAACGTCGACTCTGTTGTTCTCCACCGATGCTGCCAGACCTGCTGAGTTTTGCCAGGTAATTCTGTTTTTGTTTCAGTGCTAACAAGAGTCTGGCAGAGCCAAACCAATCTAAACAGATAAAAACGGAGCCTGGCAGAGCCAAACAGATCCAAATAGGGCCAGACAGAGCGAGAATATGCCACACACAGCCAGGCGGAGCAAGACAGAGCCTGGTAGGGCCTGGCAGAGCCGAACAGAGCAAAGCAGAGCCTGGCACAGCCAAACAGAGCCAAACAGAAACAAAAAGTCGCAAACAGATCTTGGCAGAGCAACACAGATCCAAACAGAGACAAACAAATCAAACAGAGCCTGCCAGAGCCAAGCAGAGTCAAAGACAGTCAAACAGACCTGGCAGAGCCACCCAGATCCAAATAGAGCCCGACAGAGCTGGGTGGGGCTCACCAGAACCTGGCAGAGCCAGAGAGAGCCAAACAGAGCCACACAGAGTCAATCAGAGCCAATCAGTGTCTCGCAGAGCCAAACAGATCCCAACAGATTCAAGGAGAGCCAAACCATGACTGGCAGAGTCATTCAGAGAGAGACAGATACAAACAGAGACAATCTAAGAAAAACAGAGCCTGCAAGAGGCAAACAGAGCCAATCAGAACCAAACTGAGCCTGGCAGAGCTAAAGAGAGCCAAACAGAGCCTGGTAGGGCTTGGCAGAGCCAAACAGAGCCTGGCATAGGCAAACAAAGCCAATCAGAAACAAACAAACACAACAGAGCCAAAAAGAGCCTGCAGTGCCAAACATAGCCAGACAGGGCCATTCGAAGACAAACAGAGCCAAACAGAGGTTGGAGAAGAGAAACCTAGCCAACCAGATCCTGGCACAGGCAAACAGGGCCCATTAAAGCCAATCAGAGCCTGGCAGAGCCAAGCAGAGCCTGGAAGACCAACGCACAGCCTGGCAGAACCAAACAGTGCCAAACAGTGACAAACAGAGTCAAGCAGATACAAATAGAGAGTGGCAGAGCTAATCAGAGCCTAGCATCGTCAGGCAGGGCAAAACAGATCCGGGCTGAGACAAAAAGAGCCTGGCAGAGACAAACAGATCCTGGCAGAGTCTGGCAGGGCCAAACACAGCAGAAAAGCCTGCCAGAGCCAAAAAGAGCCAAACTGAGCCTGACAGAGCTAGGAAGGGCTTACCAGGGCCTAGCAGAGCAAAACAGAGCCAATAAAAAAGAAACAGACACAATCACAGCTTGGTATTGCATCACAGAGCCAGTCAGAGACAAACAAAGCCAAACAGACCCTGGCAGAGCCAATCGGAACATTGCACAACAAACCACAGACTGGAATAGCAAAACAGAGTCAAAAAGTAGCCAACAGGGCCAAGTAGAGCCAAACAGAGGCTGGCAGAGCCAAAGAGAGACAAAAGAACCACAACGTGTCTATCAGTGCCAATCAGAGTCTGGCAGAGTCGAACGGAGGCAAACAGAGACAGACAGATACAAGCAAAGCCTGGCAGAGCCTGGCAGAGCCAAAGAGAGTCCAACAGATCCAAGCAGAGCCAACCCGAGCCTGGCAGAGTCAAACAGAGACAGCCACATGCAAACAGAGACAAACAGAGCCTGCAAGAGGCAAAAAGAGCCAAAGAGAGCCAAACAGATCCTTTTAGAACCAAAAAGAGCCAAACAGAGCCAAACAGCGTCAAGCAGGGCCAAACAGAGCCTGGCAGAGACAAACAGAGCCTCGTAGATACAAAAATATCCATCCAGAGCCTTGCAGATCCAAACAACCCTTGAAAGTCAATCAGAGCCTGAGAGAGCCAAAAAGATCCTGGCAGATCAAAACACAGCTTGCCAGAGCCAAATAATGCCAAACTGAGCCTGGCGGACCCAAACAGAGCCCTGCAAACACAATCAGAGCCAGGCAAGAGCCAAACAGAGACAAACAGCATCCAGCAGAGCCAAACAGAGCCTGGCAGACCATAACACAGCCTGGCAAAGCCAAACAGAGCCAAGCAGATACAAATAGAGAGTAGCAGAGCCAAAATGAGCCTAACATCGTCAGGTGTGAGACGAACAGAGCCTGGCAGAGTCAAACAGAGCGTGGCAGAGCATTGCAGAGCCAAAGAGAGCCAAACAGAGCCAGACAGAGTCAATCAGAGCCAGACAGAGCTAGGTAGGGCTAGCCAGAGTCTGGCAGAGCCAAACAGAGCCCAACAGATCCAAGCATAGCCAAACCGAGCCTGGCGGAATCAAACAGAGACAAACAGATACAAACTGAGACAAATTAAGACAAACAGAGCCTGCAAGAGGCAAACAGAGCCAATCAGAGCCAAACCGAGCCTGGCAGAGCCAAGCAGAGCCAAACAGCGTCAAACAGAGTCAAACAGATCCTGGCAGAGACTTACAGTGTCATGCAGAGCCTATCAGAGACAAACAGAGCATAGCAGAGACTGGCAGATACAAAAAGAGCTAATCAGAGCCAATTAAGCCACACAGAGCCTGGTAGAGCCAAACAGAGCAAAACAGAGCCTGGTAGGGCTTGGCAGAGCCAAACAGAGCCTGGCACAGGCAAACAGAGCCAATCAGAAACAAACAAACACAACAGAGCCAAAAAGAGGCTGGCAGTGCCAAACATAGCCAAACAGAGCCATTCGAAGACAAACAGAACCAAACAGCCTGGAGATTAGAAACATAACCAACCAGATCCTGGCACAGGCAAACAGAGCCCTTTAAAGCCAATCAGAGCCTGGAAGAGCCAAAAAGAGGCTGGCAGCCCAAAACACAGCCTGGCAGAGCCTAACAGAGCCAAACAGTGCCAAACAGAGCCTGGCAGAGCCAAAGAGAGCCTCGCTGAGCCAAACAGTTTCGGGCAGACGAAACTAGAGCCTAACAGAGCCTCGCATAGCCTAACAGTGCCAAGTAGAGCCTGGCAGAGCCACACCAATCCAAACAGATAAAAACAGAGCCTGGCAGAGCCAAACAGATCCAAATACAGCCAAACAGAGCGAGACTACGCCTAGGAGAGCCTGGCAGAGCAAAACAGAGCCTGGCTCAGCCAAACAGAGCCAATCAGAAACAAAAATTCACAAACAGACCTTGGCAGTGCAACACAGATCCAAACAGAGACAAACAGATCAAACAGAGCCTGGAAGAGCCTAACAGAGACAAAGACAGGCAAACAGGCCGTGGCAGAGCCAAACAGAGCCAGAAAATGGCAAACAAGGCCAAGCAGATCCAAACAGAGCCTGTCAGAGCAAAGATGAGCCAAACAGAACCACAAAGAGTCGATCAGAGCATAACAGAGCCTGGCAGTGCCAAACAGAGGCAACGAAATACAAACAGAGGCAAAAAGAGCCAAACAGGCCAAACAGAACCAGACAGATATAAAAAGAGACAAACAGAGCCAAACTAAACAACTCAGAGCCTAACAGAGCCTGGTAGGGCTTGGCAGAGCCAAACAAAGCCAAACAGAGCCTGGCAAAGCCAAACAGGGCCAATCAGAAAAAAAAACAAACCCAAACAGAGCCAAAAAGTGCCTGTCAGAGCCAAACAACCAAGCAGAGCCAAGCGTAGCCAAACAGAGAGAAACTGAGTTTGTTACATACAAACAGAGCCATACAGAGCCTGGCAGAGCCAAAGAGAGCCCTGCAAAACCAATGAGAGCCTAGCAGATCCACACAGAGCCTGGCAGATCAAAACACAGCCTGGCAGAGCCAAACAAAGCCAAAACGTGCCAAACAGATCCAAGTAGATGCACACTGAGCATGGCAGAGCCAGACGGAGCCAAACAGCGTCAAGCAGAGCCAACCAGAGCCTCGCAGAGGCAAACAGCGCGTAGCAGTACCTGTCAGAGCCAAATAGACCCTTGTAGGGCACGGCAGAGCCAAACAGAGCCAATCGAAGCCAAACAGAGTGAAACAGATCCTGGCCGATCCAAACTGAGCCAAACATCCTGGCAGAGACAAGCAGAGCGTGGCAAAGCCTGGCAGAGATAAACAGAGCTAAACAGAGTCTGTCAGAGCCAAACAGAGCCAAAGAGTGCAAAACAGAGCCAAGCATATCCATACAGAGTGTGGCAGAGCCAAACAGAGCCAGACAGAGACTGTCAGAGCCAAACAGACCCAAACAGTGGCAAACAGAGCCAAGCATATCCAAACAGAGCCTGGCAGAGCCAAACAGATCAAAACAGCGTCAAGCAGAGCCAAACAGAGCCTCGCAGAGACAAACAGCGCGTGCCAGAGCCTGTCAGAGCTAAAAAGAGACTCGTAGGGCCTGGCAGAGCCAAACAGAGCCAATCGAAGCCAAACAGAGTGAAACAGATCCTGGCGGATCAAAACAGAGCCAAACAGAGTGAAACAGATCCTGGCGGATCAAAACAGAGCCAAACAGAGCCTGGCAGAGCCAAGCAGAGCCTGGAAGGCCAACACACAGCCTGGCAGAACCAAACAGTGCCAAACAGAGTCAAGCAGATACAAATAGAGAGTGGCAGAGCTAATCAGAGCCTAGCATCGTCAGGCAGGGCAAAACAGATCCGGGCTGAGACAAAAAGAGCCTGGCAGAGACAAACAGATCCTGGCAGAGTCTGGCAGGGCCAAACACAGCAGAAAAGCCTGCCAGAGCCAAAAAGAGCCAAACAGAGACTGACAGAGCTAGGTAGGGCTAACCAGAGACTAGCAGAGCCAAACAGAGCCAATGAAAAAGAAACAGACACAAACACAGCTTGGCATTGCACCACAGAGCCATTCAGAGACAAACAAAGCCAAACAGAGCCTGGCAGAGCCACGCAGAGTCAAAGAAAGCCAAACAGACCCTGGCAGAGCCAATCACAGCATTGCACAACAAACCATAGACTGGAATACCAAAACAGAGCCAAAAAGTGGCAAACAGGGCCAAGTAGAGCCAAACAGAGCCTGGCAGAGCCAAAAAGAGACAAACAGAACCACACAGTGTCTATCAGTGCCAAACAGAGTCTGGAAGAGCCGAACGGAAGCAAACAGAAACAGACAGATACAAACAGAGCCTGGCAGAGCCTGGCAGAGCCAAAGAGAGCCCAACCGATCCAAGCAGAGCCAACACGAGCCTGGCAGAGTCAAACCGAGGCAGCCACATACAAACAGAGACAAACAGAGCCTTCAGAAGGCAAAAAGAGCCAAAGAGAGCCAAACAGACCCTTTTAGAGCCAAACAGCGTCAATCAGGGACAAACAGAGCCTCGCAGATACAAACAGAGCCAAATAGAGCCTGGTAGATACAAAAATATCCATCCAGAGCCTTGCAGATCCAAAAAGAGCCCTTAAAAGCCAATCAGAGCCTGAGAGAGCCAAAAAGATCCTGGCAGATCAAAACACAGCTTGCCAGAGCCAAATAATGCCAAACTGAGCCTGGCGGACCCAAACAGAGCCCTGCAAACACAATCAGAGCCAGGCAAGAGCCAAACAGAGACAAACAGCATCCAGCAGAGCCAAACAGAGCCTGGCAGACCATAACACAGCCTGGCAGAGCCAAACAGAGCCAAGCAGATACAAATAGAGAGTAGCAGAGCCAAAATGAGCCTAACATCGTCAGGCAGAGACAATCAGAGCCTGGCAGAGACAAACAGAGCGTGGCAGAGCATTGCAGAGCTAAACAGAGCCAAACGGAGACTGTCAGAGCCAGACAGAGCCTGGCAGTGCTAGGTAGGGCTATCCAGAGCCTGGCAGAGCCAAAGAGAGGCAAAAAGAGCCAGACAGAGTCAATCGGAGCCAGACAGAGCTAGGTAGGGCTAGCCAGAGTCTGGCAGAGCCAAACAGAGCCCAACAGATCCAAGCATAGCCAAACCGAGCCTGGCGGAATCAAACAGAGACAAACAGATAAAAACTGAGGCAAATTAAGACAAACGGAGCCTGCAAGAGGCAAACAGAGCCAATCAGAGCCAAACCGAGCCTGGCAGAGCCAAGCAGAGCCAAACAGCGTCAAACAGAGTCAAACAGAGCATGGCAGAGACTTACAGTGTCATGCAGAGCCTATCAGAGACAAACAGAGCATGGCAGAGACTGGCGGATACAAAAAGAGCCAATCAGAGCCAATTAAGCCACACAGAGCCTGGCAGAGCCAAACAGAGCCAAACAGAGCCTGGTAGGGCTTGGCAGAGCCAAACAGAGCCTGGCACAGTCAAACAGAGCCAATCAGAAACAAACAAACACAACAGAGCCAAAAAGAGGCTGGCAGTGCCAAACAGAGCCAAACAGAGCCATTCGAAGATAAACAGAACCAAACAGAGCCTGGAGAATAGAAACATAGCCAACCAGATACTGGCACAGGCAAACAGAGCCCTTTAAAGGCAATCAGAACCTGGCAGAGCCAAAATGAGCCTGGCAGAGACAAACAGAGCCAAACAGAGCCAGGTAGCTACAAACATATCCATCCAGAGCCTTGCAGATTCAAACAGAGCCCTTGAAAGCCAATCAGAGCTTCAGAGAGCCAAAAAGATCCTGGCAGATCAAAACACAGCTTGCCAGAGCCAAATAATGCCAAACTGAGCCTTGCGGAGCCAAACACAGCACTGCAAACACAATCAGAGCTAGGCAGAGCCAAACAGAAGCAAACAGCATCCAGCAGAGCCAGACACAGCCTGGCAGATCATAACACAGACTGGCAGAGCCAAACAGAGCCAGGCAGATAGAAATAGAGAATAGCAGAGCCAAAATGAGCCTAACATCGTCAGGCAGAGACAAACAGAGCGTGGCAGAGCATTGCAGAGCTAAACATAGCCAAACAGAGCCTGTCAGAGCCAAACAGAGCCTGACAGAGCTAGGTAGGGCTAGCCAGAGCCTGGCAGAGCCAAACAGAGCCCAACAGATCAAAGCATAGCCAAACCGATCCTGGCAGAATCAAACAGAGACAATCAGCGAGAACCTGAGACAAATTAAGACAAACAGAGCCTGCAAGAGGCAAACAGAGCCAATCAGAGCCAAACCGAGCCTGGCGGAGCCAAGCAGAGCCAAACAGCGTCAAACAGAATCAAACAGAGCCTGGCAGAGACTTACAGTGTCATGCAGAGCCTGGCAGAGACAAACAGAGCATAGCAGAGACTGGCAGATACAAAAAGAGCCAATCAGAGCCAATTAAGCCACACAGAGCCTGGCAGAGCCAAACAGAGGCAAACAGAGTATGGTAGGGCTTGGCAGAGCCAAACAGAGCCTGGCACAGGCAAACAGAGCCAATCAGAAACAAACAAACATAACAGAGCCAAAAAGAGGCTGGCAGTGCCAAACATAACCAAACAGAGCCATTCGAAGACAAACAGAACCAAACAGAGCCTGGAGAATAGAAACATAGCCAACCAGATCCTGGCACAGGCAAACAGAGCCCTTTAAAGACAATCAGAGCCTGGCAGAGCCAAAGAGACCCTCGCTGAGCCAATCAGTTTCTGGCAGACCAAATTAGAGCCTAATAGAGCCTCGCATAGCCAAACAGTGCCAAGTAGAGCCTGGCAGAGCCAAACTAATCCAAACAGATAAAAACAGAGCCTGGCAGAGCCAAACAGATCCAAATACAGCCAAACAGAGCGAGACTACGCCACAGTGAGCCTGGCAGAGCAAAACAGAGCCTGGCTCAGCCAAATAGAGCCAATCAGAAACCAAAAGTCACAAACAGACCTTGGCAGTGCAACACAGATCTAAACAGAGACAAACAAATCAACCAGAACCTGGAGGAGCCTAACAGAGTCAAAGACAGGCAAACAGACCGTGGCAGAGCCAAACAGAGCCAGAAAATGGCAAACAAGGCCAAGCAGATCCAAACAGAGCCTGTCAGAGCCAAGGTGAGCCAAACCGAGCCACAAAGAGTCGATCAGAGCATAACAGAGCCTGGCAGTGCCAAACGGAGGCATCGAAATACAAACAGAGACAAACAGAGCCAAACAGGCCAAACAGAACCAGGCAGATATAAAAAGAGACAAACAGAGCCAAAGTAAACAACTCAGAGCCTCACAGAGCCCGGTAGGGCTTGGCAGAGCCAACCAAAGCCAAACAGAGCCTGGCAAAGCCAAACAGAGCCAATCAGAAAAGAAACAAACCCAAACAGAGCCAAAAAGTGTCTGCCAGAGCCAAACAACCAAGCAGTGCCAAGCGAAGCCAAACAGAGAGAAAATTAGCCTGTTAGATACAAACAGAGCCATACAGAGCCTGGCAGAGCCAAAGAGAGCCCTGCAAAACCAATGAGAGCCTAGCAGATCCACACAGAGCCTGGCAGATCAAAACACAGCCTGGCAGAGCCAAACAAAGCCAAAACGTGCCAAACAGAGCCAAGTAGATGCACACTGAGACTGGCGGAACGAGACAGAGCCACACAGCGTCAAGCAGAGCCAACCAGAGCCTTGCAGAGGCACACATCGCGTAGCAGAACCTGTCGGAGCCAAATAGACCCTGGTAGGGCACGGCAGAGCCGAACTGAGCCAATCGAAGCCAAACAGAGTGAAACAGATCCTGGCCGATCCAAACTGAGCCAAACAGAGCCTGGCAGAGCCAAACAGAACCTGGCAGACCAAAACACAGCCTGGCAGAGCCAAACAGTGCCAAACAGTGCCAATCAGAGTCAAGCAAATACGAATAGAGAGTGGCAGAGCCAAAACGAGTCTAACATCGTCAGGGAGACCAAAACAGATCCGGAAAGAGAGAAACAGAGCCTGGCAGAGACAGGCAGATCGTGGCAGACTCTGGCAGAGCCAAACACAGCCAAACTGAGCCTGCCGGAGCCAAACAGAGCAAAACGGAGCCTGGCACAGTGAAAGAGAGTCAATGGGAAAGAAACAGACAGAAACGGAGCTTGGCATTGCATCACAGAGCCAAACAGAGACAAACAAATCCAAAGAGAGCCTAGCAGAGCCAAGCAGAGTCAAATAAAGCCAAACAGACCCTGGCAGAGCCAAACAGAGCCTGTCACAATAAACCACAGTCTGGCATAGCCACACAGAGCCAGAAATTGGCAAACAGAGCCTGGCAGAGCCAAAGAGAGCCAAACAGAGCCACACAGAGTCAATCAGTGCCCTTCAGAGTCTGGCAGAGCCGAACGGATGCAAACAGAGACAGACATATGCACACAGAGCCTGGCAGAGGCAAACAGAGCCCAACAGATCCAAGCAGAGCCAAAACAAGCCTGGCAGGGTCAAACAGAGACAAACAGATACAAACATGGACAAACAGAGCCTGCAAGAGGCAAAAAGAACCAAACAGAGCCAAACAGAACCTGGTAGAGCTATAAAGAAACAAACACTGTCAAACAGAGCCAAACAGAGCCTGGCAGAGCCAAACAGAGCGAAACAGCATCAGTCAGAGCCAAACAGAGCCGGGCAGAGAGAAACTGAGCCAAACAGAGCCTCGTAGATACAAACATATCCAACCAGAGCCTCGCACAGACAAACAGAGCCCTCTAAAGCCAATCAGAGCCTGACAGAAGCAAAAAGATCCTGGCAGACCAAAACAAAGCTTGGTAGATACAAACAGAGCCAAATAGTGCCAGACAGAGCCTGATGGAACCAAACAGAGCCCTGCAAACCCAATCAGAGCCTGGCAGAGCCAGACAGAGCCAAACAGCATCCAGCAGAGCCAAACAGAGCCAGGCAGAGCCTGTTAGATCCAAACAGAGCCAAACAGTTCCAAACAGAGCCAAGCATATCCATACAGAGACTAACAGAGCCAAACAGCGTCAAGCAGAGTCAAACAGAGCCTGGCAGAGACAAACAGGGCCAAACAGAGCCTCGCAGAGAAAAACAGAGCGTGGTAGAGCGTGTCAGAGCCAAGCAGAGCCTGGTAGGGCCTCACAGAGCCAAACAGAGACAAACGAAGCCAAACAGAGTGAAACAGATCCTGGCTGATCCAAACAGACCCTGGCAGACCAGAACACAGCCTGGCAGAACCAAACAGTGCCAACCAGAGCCTAGCAGATTCAAATAGAGAGTAGCAGAGCCAGAAAGAGCCTAACATCGTCAGGCAGAGACAAACAGAGGCTGCCAGAGCGAAACAGAACCAAACAGAGCCTGACAGTGTCATGTAGAGCTAACCAGAGCATGGCAGAGCCAAAGAGAGCCAAACAGTGCCTCACAGAGTCAATCATAGCCAAACAGTGTCTGTCAGAGCCAAAAAGAGCCCAACAGATCCAAGCAGAGTCAAACCGAGCCTGGCAGATTCAAACATAGGCAAACAGATACAAACTGAGACAAACTAAGACAAACAGAGCCTGCAAGAGGCAAACAGAGCCAAACAACGACAAACAGTGTCAAACAGAGCCTGGCCGACACAAACAGAACATAGCAGAGACTGGCTGATACAAAAAGATCCAAATAGAGCTAATTAAGCCGCACAGACCCAAAAAGAGCCAAACAGAGCCTGATAGGGCTTGACAGAGTCAAAAAAAGCCTGGTAGGGCTTGGCAGAGCCAAACAGAGCCTGGTAGAGCTTGGCAGAGCCAAACAGAGCCTGGCACAGGCAAACAGAGCCAACCAGAAACAAACAAATACAATAGAGCCAAAAAGAGCTCTGGCAGTGCCAAACATAGCCAAACAGAGCCATTCGAAGACAAACAGAGCCAAACAGAGCCTGGAGAATACAAACATAGCCAACCAGAGCCTGGCACAGGCAAACAGAACCCTTTAGACCCAATCAGAGCCTGACAGGGCCAAAAAGATCCTGGCAGACGAAAACACAGCCTGGCAGAGCCAAACAGCGTGCAGCAGAGCCAAACAGAGCCTGGCAGAGCCTGTTAGATCCAAACAGAGCCAAACAGTTCCAAACAGAGCCAAGCATATCCATACAGAGCCTAACAGGGTCAAACAGCGTGCAGCAGAGCCAAACAGAGCCTGGAAGAGACAAACAGAGCCTCTCAGAGAAAAACAGAGCGTGGCAGAGCCTGTCAGAGCCAAACAGAGCCTGGTAGGGCCTGGCAGAGCCAAAAAGAGACAAACGAAGCAAAACAGAGCGAAACGGTGCCTGGCCGATCCAAACAGAGCCAATCAGAGCCTGGCAGAACCAAACAAAGCCTGGCAGACCAAAACACAGCCTGGCAGAGACGGACAGAGCCAAACAATGCCACACAGAGTCAAGCAGATACAAATAGAGAGTGGCAGAGCCAAAAAGAACCTAACATCGTCAGGCAGAGACAAACAGAGCCTGGCAGAGACAAGCAGAGCGTGTAAGAGCATCTCAGAGCTAAACAGAACCTAACTGAGCCTGTCAGAGCCAAACAGAGCCATACACAACCTGACAGATCTAGGTAGGGCTAACCAGAGCCTGGCAAAACCAAACAGAGCCAAACAGAACCACACAGATTCAATCAGAGCCAAACAGAGTCTGGCAGAGCCAAACGGCGCCTAACAGATCCAAGCAGTGCCAAACTGAGCCTGCCAGTGTCAAACAGAGACAAACAGAGATAATCAGAGCCAAACAGTGCCTGGCAGAGACAAACAGTGCTAACCAGCCTCAAGCAGAGCCAAACAGAGCCTGGCAGAGACTTACCCTGTCAAACAGAGCCTGGCAGAAACAAACAGAGCGTGGCAGAGCCTGGCAGATACAAAAAGAGCCAAAGAGAGCTAAACTAAGCCATACAGAGCCAGGCAGAGCCAAAAAGATCCTGGTAGGGCTTGGCAGAGCGAAACAGAGCCTGGCACATGCAAACAGAACCAAGCGGATATAAACAAACCCAACAGAGCCAGAAAGAAACTGGAAGTGCCAAACTTAGCCAATAAGAGCCATGCAAAGACAAACAGAGCCAAACAGATCCTGGAGAATAGAAACATAGCCAACCAGAGCCTGGCACAGCCAAACAGAGCCCTTTACAGCCAAACAGAGCTTGGCAGAGCCAAAAAGAGCCTGGCAGACCAAAACATAGCCTGGCAGAGACAAACAGAACCAAACAGAGCCAAACAGCGTCAAGCATAGCTAAAAGGAGCCTGGCAGAGTCAAACAGAGTCTCTCAGAGACAAACGGAGCATGGAAGAGCCTGTCAGAGCCAAATAGAGCCTAGAAAGTTCTGGCAGAGTCAAACAGAGCCAAACGCAGCCATACAGAGCGAAACAGAGCCTGGCCAATCCAAACAAAGCCAAACAAAGCCTGGTAGATCCAAACAGACCCTGACAGAGCAAAACAGAGCCTGGAAGAGTCTTACAGTGTCAAATCGAGCCTGGCAGAGACAAACAGAGCATGGCAGAGCCTGGCAAAAGCAAAAAGAGCCAAACAGACAACAAACTAAGCCACACAGAGCCTGGCAGAGCGAAACATTGCCTGGTAGGGACTGGTAGAGCCAAATAGAGCCTGGCACTGTCAGACAGAGCCAATCAGAAACAAACAAACCCAACAGAGCCAAGAAGATGCTGGCAGAGCCAAACATAGACTAACAGAGCCATCCAAAGGCAAACAGAGCCAACCAGAGCCTGGTAGATAGAAAGATAGCCAACCAGAGCCTGGCACAGCACAACAGAGCGTTTTAAAGCCAATCAGAGCCTGGCAGAGCCAAAAGGAACCTGACAGACCAAAACACAGCCTGGCACTGCCAAACAGAGCCAAACAGTGCCAAACAGAGCCCTACAAAGCCAATCAGAGTCTGGCAGAGCCAAACAGCGCCTGGCAGAACGGAACGCAGACTGCCAGGGCAAAACAGAGCCAAGTAGTGCCAAACAGAACCAAGCAGATACAAACAGTGCCTGCCAGAGTCAAACAGAGGCAAACAGAGACAAACTGAGACAAACAGAGCCAAAAGGAGCCTGTTAGATACAAAGAGAGCCAACCAGATCCTGGCATGGCCAAAAAGAGCCACACAGAGCAACACAGAGTCAATCAGAGCCAAACAGAGTCTGGCAGAGCTAAACAGAGGCAAACAGAGACAAACAGAGCCTGGCAGAGGCAAACAGAGCGTGACAGAGCCTGGCAGAGCCAAGCAGAGCGTGACACAGCCTGGCAGAGCCAGACCGAGTCAGACAGAGCCTGTCAGAGCCAAACAGTGCCTCGCAGAGTGAGATAGGGCCACCAAGGGCCTGGCAGAGACAAACAAATCATGGAGACTCTGACAGAGCCAAGCACAGCCTAATAGAGGCTAACATAGCTGAAAAGTGCCAAAAAGGGCCGAACAGAGCCTGGGAGAGCTCAGCAGAGCCTCACAGACCCAAGTAGAGCCGAAACGAGCCTGGCAGACTCAAACGGAGACACACTGAGACAAGCAGAGCCTACAGGAGGTAAAGAGAGCCAAACAGAGCCTGGCAGAGAAAACAAAAACATCCAAACAGGGCAGATTAGAGCCTGGGGGACGCTGGCATAACCAAGCAGAGTCTACCAAAGACACACATAGCCAAACAGAGCCAAACACAGCCGCACAGAGCAAAAATAACTGGGCAAATACAAAAATAGCCAAACAGAGCCTGGCACAGCCAGATAGAGCCAATCAGAAAGAAACAGACACAAACAGAGCATGGCAGAGCCAAGCAGAGTCAGAGAAAGACAAACACACACTGGCATAGCCAAACAGAGCCCGGCAGAGCCAAAAAGAGAGCCAAACAGAGCCACGCAGAGTCTATCAGAGACAAACAGAGTCTGGCAGGGCCAAACGGAGGCAAACAGAGACAGACAGATACAAAGAGAGACTGGCAGAGCCTGGCAGAGCCAACAAGAGCCCAACAGATCCCAGCTGAGCCAAACCGAGCCTGGCAGAGGCAAACAGAGCCAAACAGCGTCACGCAGAGCCAATCAGAACCTTGCAGAGACTTAAAGTGTCAAACAGAGCCTGGGAGAGACAAACAGTGCCAAACGGAGCTTGGTGGGGCTTGGCAGAGCCAATAAGAGCCAAACAGAGCCTGGAACAGGAAAACAGCGCAAATCAGAAACAAACAAACCCAACAGAGCCAAACAGAGCCTGGCAGAGCCAAGCATAGCGAAACAGAGCCATCAGAAGACAAACAGAGCCAAACAGAGCCTGGTAGATAGTAAGATAGCCAACCACAGCCTGGCACAGCCAAACAGAGCCCTTGAAAGCCAATCAGAGCCTGGCGGAGCCAACAAGAGCCTGGCAGACCAAAACATATCCTGGCAGAGCCAAAAAGAACAAAAGAGCGGAACACAGAACCTGGCAGCACCAAACAGAGGCCTGCAAAGCCAATCAGAGCCTAGCAGAGGCAAACAGAGTCAAACAGTGACAAACAAAACCAAGCAGATACAGACAGTGCCTGGCACAGCCAAACATAGCCACAGGGAGCAACACAGAGTCAATCAGAGCCAAACAGAGTCTGGCAGAGCCAAACAGAGACAAACAGAGAGAAGCAGAGACAAACAGAGCCTGTCAGAGCCAAACAGAGTCAAAAAGAGCCAGAAGAGCAAGAAGAGACAAAAAGAGTCTGTCAGAGCCAGATAGGGCCAACAAGAGCCTGGCAGAGAAAAACAGATCCCGGCAGAGAAATTAGAGCCATGGAGACCCTGGCACAGCCAGGCACAGCCTAATAGAGACTAACATAGCCCAACAGAGCCAGACAGGGCCAAACAGAGCCTGGCAGGGCTTCAAAGAGCCAAACAGAGCCAAACAGATCCGATCAGAGCCAAACCGAATCTGGCAGATTCAAACAGACACAAACAGAGACAAACTGGACAAACTGAGGCAAGCAGAGCCTGCAAGAGGCAAACAGAGCATGGCAGGGCCTGGCAGAGACAAACAAAGCCAAAGAGAGCCTGGCACAGGCAAACAGTGCCAATCAGAAACAAACAGACCCAACACAGCCAAAAAGAGCCTCGCAGAGCCAAACATAGCCAAACAGAGCCAAACGAAGCCAAACAGAGCCACACAGAACCTGGTAGGCACAAACATATCCAACCAGAGCCTTGGACAGCCAAACAGAGCCCTTTAAGACAAACATAGCCAAAAAAGATCCTGGCAGACACAAACACAGCCTGGCAAAACCAAAGAGAGCCAAACAGTGCCAAACAGATCCTGGCAGGGCCAAAAGGAGCCCAACAGATGCCAGCTGATCCAACTCGAGCCTGGCAGAGCCAAACAGAGACAAACAGCGTCACGCAGAGGCAATCAGAACCTGGTAGTGACTTACAGTGTCAAACAGAACCTGACAGAGACAAACAGTGCCAAACGAAGCCTGATAGGGCTTGGCAGAGACAAAAAGAGCCTGGAACAGGAAAACAGAGCCAATCAGAAACAAGCAAACCAAACAGAGCCAAAAAGAGCCTGGCGAGCCAAACATAGTCAAACAGAGCCATCCGAAGACAAACAGAGCCAAACAGAGGCTGGTAGATAGAAAAATAGCCAACCAGAGACTGGCACAGCCAAACTGAGCACTCTAAATCCAATCAGAGCCTGGCAGAGCCACAAAGAGCCTGGCAGACCAAAACACAGCCTGGCAGAGCTAAACAGAGCAAAATGGTGCCAAACAGAAACAAGCAAATACAAAAATTGCCTGGCAGAGTCAAACAGAGACAAGCTGAGACAAACAGAGACAAAAAGAGCTTGGTAGATACAAACGTAGCCAACCAGAGGCTGGCTCAGCCAAACATAGCCACACAGAGTTAATCAGAGCCAAACAGAGTCTGGCAGAGCCAAACAGAGGCAAACAGAGACAAACAGAGCATGGCAGAGACAAACAGATGTGACAGAGCCTGTCAGAGCCAAAAATAGTCAAAAAGAGCCTGTCAGAGCCAGAAGAGCCAAACAGTGTCTGACAGAGCCAGATAGGGCCAACAAGAGCCTGGCAGAGAAAAACAGTTACCGGCAGAGCAAATTAGAGCCATGGAGACCCTGGCACAGCCAAGCACAGCCCAATAGAGCCTAACGTAGCCCAACAGAGCCAGACAGAGCCAAACAGAGCCAAACAGAGACAAACATAGCCAAACAGATCCAAGCAGAGCCAAACCGAGCCTGGCAGTGTCAAACAGAGTCAAACTGAGACAAAATGAGACAAACAGAGACAAACTGAGACAAACTGAGGCAAGCAGAGCCTGCAAAAGGCAAACAGAGGCAAACAGAGACTGGCAGAGAGAAAAAGAGCCAAACAAGGTAAATTAGGGCCTGGGAGACGCTGGCATAACCAAGCAGAGTCTAACAAAGACTCACATAGCCAAACAGAGCCAAACACAGCCAAACAGAGTAAACAGAACCTGGCAGATATAAAAAGAGACCAAAAGAGCCAAACTAACCAAAACAGAGCCTGGAAGAGCCTAGCAGAGCGTGGCAGGGCCTGGCAGAGGCTATCAAAGCCAAACAGACACTGGCACAGCCACACAGAGCCAATCAGAACCAAACAAAGCCAAGAAGAGCCTGGCAGATCCAAACAACGAAACAGCCAAACGAAGCCACACAGAGAGAAACACAGTCTGTTGGATCCAAACAGAGCCAGGGTGAGCCAAACAGAGCCCTGTAAAGCCAATTAGAGCCTGGCAGAGCCAAACAGAGCCTGGCAGAGCCAAACAGAGCCACACAGCGTCAAGCAGAGCCAAACATAGCCTAGCAGAGACATACAGTGTCAAACAGAACCTGGAAGAGACATACACAGAGCATGGCAGAACCTGACAGATACAAAAAGAGCCACACAGAGCCAAACAAATCCCAACATAGCCTGGTAGGGCCTGGCAGAACCAAACAGAGCCTGGCACAGGCAAACAGAGCCAATCAGAAACAAACAGACACAACACAGCCAAAAAGAGCCTGTCAGAGCCAAACATAGCCAAACAGAGCCAAACGAAGCCAAACAGAGCCACACAGAGCCTTGTAGAGACAAACATATCCAACCAGAGCCTTGGAAAGCCAAACAGAGCCCTTTAAGACAAACAGAGCCAAAAAGTTCCTGGCAGACACAAACACAGCCTGGCAGACCAAAGAGAGCCAAACAGTGCCAATCAGATCCTGGAGGAGCCAAACAGAGCCCTGCAAAGCCAATCAGAGCCTGGCAGAACGAAACGCAGCCTGACAGAGCCCAACAGCATCCAGCAGAGCCAAACAGAGCCTGGCAAAGACAAATAGAGCGTGGCCGAGCCTGACAGAACCAAACAGAGCCAGGCAGAGCCTCTCAGATCCAAAGAGGGTCACGCAGAGCCAATCAGATCCTGGCAGAAACAAACCGAGCCTCGCAGAGTCAGACAGAGCATGGCAGAGCCTGTCAGAGCCAAATAGAGCCTAATAACGCCTGACAGAGTCAAACAGAGCCAAAAGAAACCAAACAGAGCAAAACAGATCCTGGCCAATCTAAACAGACCACACAAAGACAGGCAGAGCCAAACAGAGCCTGGCAGACCAAAACAGAGCTTGACAGACCAAAACAGAGCCTGGCAGAGACATACAGTGTCAAACAGAGCCTGGCAGAGACAAACAGAGCATGGCAGAGCCTGGCAAAAACAAAAAGAACCAAACACACCCAGGCTAAGCCACACAGAGCCTTGGAGAGCCAAACAGAGCCTGGTAGTGACTGGAGGAGCCAAATAGAGCCTGGCACAGGCAAACAGAGCCAATCAGAAACAAACAAACCCAACAGAGCCAGAAAAAAACCTGGCAGAGCCAAACATAGCCAAACAGAGCCATCCGAAGACAAACAGAGCCAAACAGAGCCTGGTGGATAGAAAAATAGCCAAACAGAGTCTGGCACAGCCACACAGAGTGTTTAAAGCCAATCAGAGCCTGGCAGAGCCAAAAAGAGCCTGGCAGATTAAAACACAGCCTGGCAGAGCCAGACAGAGCCAATCAATGCCAAACAGAGCACTACAAATGCAATCAGAGCCTGGCAGAGCCGAACAGAGCCTGGCAGAACGAAACACAGACTGCCAGAGCCAAATAGAGCCAAACAGTGCCAAACCGAACCAAGCAGTTAGAAACAGTGCCTGGCAGAGACAAACAGAGACAAACTGAGACAAACAGAGCCAAAAAGAGCTTGATAGATATAAACATAGCCAACCAGAGCATGGCACAGCCAAGCCTAGCCACACAGAGCCACACAGAGTCAACCTGAGACAAACTGAGGCATGCAAATCCTGCAACAGGCAAGCAGAGCCAAACAGAGCCTGGCAGAGACAAAGTGAGCCAAAAAGTGGCAAACAGAGACAAATAGAGCATGGCAGAGCCAAACGGAGCGTGACAGAGCCTGTCAGAGCCAAAAAGAGTCAAAAAGAGCCTGTCAGAGCCAGAAGAGCCAAGCAGAGTCTGGCAGAGCCAGATAGGGCCATCAAGAGCCTGGCAGGGAAAAACAGATCCGGGCAGAGCAAAGTAGGGCCATGGAGACCCTGGCACAGCCAAGCACAGCCTAATAGAGCCTAGCATAGCCCAACAGAGCCAGACAGGTCCAAACTGAGCCTGGCAGAGACAAACAGAGCCAAACAGATCAAAGCAGAGCCAAACCGTGCCTGGCAGAGTCAAACAGAGACAAACAGAGAAAAACTGGGGCAAGCAAAGACTGCAAGAGGCAAACAGAGCCAAACAGAGCCTGGCAGAGCTTGGCAGAGCCAAACGGAGCCTGGCAGATTCAAACAGAGACAAACAGAGACAAACTGAGACAAACTGAGGCAAGCAGAGGCTGCAAGAGGCAAACAGAGCCAAACATAGACTGGCAGAGATTAAAAGAGCCAAACAAGGCAAATTAGAGCCTGGGAGATGCTGGCATAACCAAGCCGAGTCTGAAAAAGACTCACATAGCCAAACAGAGCCAAACACAGCCGCACAGAGTCAATCAGAGCCAAACAGAGTCTGCCATGGTCAAACGGAGGCAAACCGAGACTGACAGATACAAAGAGAGACTGCCAGAGCCTGGCAGACGCAAACAGATTGTGACAGAGCCTGGCAGACGCAAACAGAGCGTGACAGAGCCTGTCAGAGCCAAAAGAGCCAAACAGAGTCTGGCAGAGCCAGATAGGGCCAACAAGGGCCTGGCAGAGACAAACAGATCCCGGCAGAGCAATTTAGAGCCATGGAGACTCCGGTAGAGCCAAGCACAGCCTACCAGAGCCGAACATAGCTGCACAGAGCCAAACAGGAACAAACAGAGCCTGTAAGAGCCTGACAGATCAAAACAGAGCCAAACCGAGCCTGGCAGACACAAAGAGAGCCAAACAGAGTCAAACAGTGCCAAACAGAACCAAGCAGATACAAACACTGCCTAGCAGAGTCAAACAGAGGCAAACAGAGACAAACTGAGACAAACAGAGCCAGAAAAGAGCCTGGCACAGCCAAACATAGCCACACTGAGTCAATCAGAGCCAAACAGAGTCTGGCAAAGCCAAACAGAGGCAAACAGAGAAAAACAGAGCATGGCAAAGCCAAACAGAGTCAAAAAGCGCGTGTCAGAGCCAGAAGAGCCAAACAGAGTCTGGCAGAGCCAGATTGGGCAAACAGAGCCTGGCAGAGCATGGCAGAGCCAAACAGAGCCAATCAGAGCCAAACCTAGCCTGGCAGAGTCAAACAGTGACCAGCAGAGACAAACTGAGCCAAACTGAGGCAAGCAGAGCCTGCAAGACGCAAACAGAGCCAAACATAGACTGGCAGAGAAAAAAAGAGCCAAACAAGTTAAATTAGAGCCTAGAGACGCTGGCATAACCAAGCAGAGTCTAATAAAGACTCACATAGACAAAGAGAGCCAAACACAGCCACACAGAGCAAACAGAACCTGGCAGATACAAAAGAGACAATCAGAATCAAACTAACCAAAACAGAGCCAAACAAAGCCACACAGAGCCTGCCACAGCCACACAGAGCCAATCAGAACCAAACAAAGCCAAAAAGAGCCTGGCAGAGGCAAACAACCAAACTGAGCCAAACGAAGCCACACTGTGAGAAGTGCAGTCTGTTAGATCCAAGCAGATCCAAGTAGAGCCTGGCAGAGCAAAACAGAGCCCTGCAAAGCCAATCAGAGCCCGGCAGAGCCAAACAGAGCCTGGCAGAGCCAAACAGAGCTTCACAGCGTCAAGCAGAGCCAAACATCGCCTGGAAGGGCCAGGCAGAGCCAAACAGAGCCTGGCAAAGGCAAACAGAGTCCACATGAAACAAACAGACCAAACACAGCCAAAAAGAGCCTGTCAGAGCCAAACATAGCCAAACAGAGCCAAACGAAGCCAAACAGAGCCACACAGAACCTCGTAGACATAATCATATCCAACCGGAGCCTTGGACAGCCAAACAGAGCCCTTTAATACAAACGGGGCCAAAATGATTCTGGCAGACACAAACACAGCCTGGCAGAACCAAAGAGAGCCAAACAGTGCCAAACAGATCCTGGCATAGCAAAACGGAGGCAAACAGAGACAACAGATGCAAAGAGAGACTGGCAGAGCCTGGCAGAGCCAAACACAGCCTAACAGATCCCAGCGGAGCCAGACCAAGCTTCACAGAATCAAACAGTAACAAAGAGAGCCTGGCAGAGCCAAGAAGAGCCAAACAGCGTCACGCAGAGACAATCAGAACCTGGTAGAGACTTACAGTGTCAAACATAGCCTGGCAGAGACAAACTGTGTCAAACGGAGCATGGTAGGGCTTGGCAGAGTCAAACAGAGCCTGGAACAGGAAAACAAAGTCAACCAGAAACAAACAAACCCAACAGAGCCAAAAAGAGCCTGGCAGAGCCAAACATAGCGAAACAGGGCCATCCGAAGACACACAGAGCTAAACAAAGCCTCGTAAATGAAAAGAAAGGCAACCAGAGCCTGGCACAGCCAAACAGAGCCCTTTAAAGCCAATCACAGCCTGGCAGAGCCAAACAGAGCCAGAACGACCCAAGCACAGCCAAACCGAGCCTGGCAGAGTCAAACAGAGACAAACAGAGACAAACTGAGACAAACTGAGGAGAGCAGAGGCTGCAAGAGGCAAACAGAGCCAAACAGAGACTGGCAAAGGCAAAAAGAGGTAAAACAAGGCAAATTAGAGCCTGGGAGACGCTGGCATAACCAAGCAGAGTATAAAAAAGACTCACATAGCCAAACAGAGCCAGACACAGCCACACAGAATCAATCAGAGCCAAACAGAGTCTGGCAGGACCAAACGGAGGCAAACCGAGACAGACAGATACAAAGAGAGACTGCCAGTGCCTGGCAGACGCAAACAGAGCGTGACAGAGCCTTGCAGACGCAAACAGAGCGTGACAGAGCCTGTCAGAGCCAAACCGAGTCAGACAGAGCCTGTCAGAGCCAAAAGAGCCAAACAGAGTCTGGCAGAGCCAGATAGGGCCAACAAGGACCTGGCAGAGACAAACAGATCCCGGCAGAGCAATTTAGAGCCATGGAGACTCTGGCAGGGCGAAGCACAGCCTAATAGAGCCTAACATAGCTACACAGAGACAAACAGGGACAAACAGAGCCTGTAAGAGCCTGGCAGATACAAACAGAGCCAAACCGAGCCTGGCAGACACAAAGAGAGCCAAACAGAGTCAAACAGTGCCAGACATAACCAAGCAGATACAAACAGTGCCTAGCAGATTCAAACAGAGACAAACTGAGACAAACAGAGCCATAAAGAGCCTGACACAGCCAAACATGGCCACACTGAGTCAATCAGAGCCAAACAGAGTCTGGCAGAGCCAAACAGAGGCAAACAGAGACAAACAGAGCATGGCAGAGCCAAACAGAATCAAAAAGAGCGTGTCAGGGCCAGAAGAGCCAAACAGAGTCTGGCAGAGCCAGATAGGGTAAACAGAGCCTGGCAGAGCTTGGCAGAGCCAAACAGAGCCAAACAGATCCAATCAGAGCCAAACCTAGCCTGGCAGAGTCAAACAGAGACCAGCAGAGACAAACTGAGCCAAACTGAGGCAAGCAGAGCCTGCAAAACGCAAACAGAGCCAAACATAGACTGGCAGAGAAAAAAAAGAGCCAAACAAGTTAAATTAGAGCCTAGAGACGCTGGCATAACCAAGCAGAGTCTAATAAAGACTCACATAGCCAAAGAGAGCCAAACATAGCCACACAGAGCAAACAGAACCTGGCAGATACAAAAGAGACAAACAGAGCCAAACTAACCAAAATAGAGCCAAACAAAGCCACACAGAGCCTGCCACAGCCACACAGAGCCAATCAGAACCAAAAAAAGCCAAGAAGATCCTGGCAGAGGCAAACAACCAAACTGAGCCAAACGAAGCCACACTGTGAGAAACACAGCCTGTTAGATCCAAGCAGAGCCAGGTAGAGCCTGGCAGAGCAAAACAGAGCCCTGCAAAGCCAATCAGAGCTTCACAGCGTCAAGCAGAGCCAAACTTAGCCTGGAAGGGCCAGGCAGAGCCAAACAGAGCCTGGCACAGGCAAACAGAGCCCATCAGAAACAAACAGACCCAACACAGCCAAAAAGAGGCTGTCAGAGCCAAATGAAGCCAAACAGAGCCACACAGAACCTGGTAGACATAAACATATCCAACTTGAGCCTTGGACAGCCAAACAGAGCCCTTTAAGACAAACGGAGCCAAAAAGATCCTGGCAGAAACAAACACAGCCTGTCAGAACCAAGGAGAGCCAAACAGTGCCAAACAGATCCTGGCATAGCAAAACGGAGGCAAACAGAGACAGACAGATCCAAAGAGAGACTGGCAGAGCCTGGCAGAGCCAAACAGAGCCTAACAGATCCCAGCGGTGCCAAACCAAGCCTCACAGAGTCACACAGTGACAAACAGAGCCAAACAGAGCCTGGCAGAGCCAAGAAGAGCCAAACAGCGTCATGCAGAGGCAATCAGAACCTGGTAGAGACTTACAGTGTCAAACATAGCCTGGCAGAGACAAACTGTGTCAAACGGAGCCTGGTAGTGCTTGGCAGAGTCAAACAGAGCCTGGAACAGGAAAACAAAGTCAACCAGAAACAAGCAATCCCAACAGAGCCAAAAAGAGCCTGGCAGAGCCAAACATAGCGAAACAGAGCCATCCAAAGACGAACAGAGCCAAACAAAGCCTCGTAGATGGAAAGAAAGGCAACCAGAGCCTGGCACAGCCAAACAGAGCTCTTTAAAGCCAATTAGAGCCTGTCAGAGCCAAACAGAGCCAGAACTATCCAAGCACAGCCAAACCGAGCCTGGCAGAGTCAAACAGAGACAAACAGAGACAAACTGAGGAGAGCAGAGGCTGCACGAGGCAAAGAGAGCCAAACAGAGACTGGCAAAGACAAAAAGAGCCAAACAAGGCAAATTAGAGCCTGGGAGACGCTGGCATAACCAAGCAGAGTCTAAAAAAGACTCACATTGCCAAACAGAGCCAGACACAGCCACACAGAGTTAATCATAGCCAAACAGATTCTGGCAGGGCCAAACGGAGGCAAACAGAGACAGACAGATACAAAGAGAGAATGCCAGATCCTGGCACTGCCAAAAAGAGCCACACAGATCCACACAGTGTCAATCAGAGCCAAGCAGAGGTAAACAGAGCCTGGCAGAGGCAAACAGAGCGTGACAGAGCCTGACAAAGCCAAAGAGAGTCAAAAAGAGACTGTCAGAGCCAGAAGAGCAAAACAGAGTCTGGCAGAGCCAGATAGGGCCAACAAGAGCCTGGCAGAGAAAAACAGAATCCAGCAGAGCAAATTAGAGCCATGGAGACTCTGGCACATCCAACCAGAGCCTAATAGAGCCGAACATAGCCCAACAGAGCCGGACAGGGCCCAACAGGTCCTTGCAGAGTTTGGCAGAGCCAAACAGAGCCAAACAGATCCAAGCAGAGCCAAACCGAGCCCCTCAGAGTCAAATAGAGACAAACAGAGACAAGCTGAGACAAACTGAGGCAAGCAGAGCATGCAAGAGGCAAACAGAGCCAAACAGAGACTGGCAGAGACAAAAAGAGCCAAACAAGGCGAATTAGAGCCTGGGAAACGTTCGCATAATCAAGCAGAGTCTAATAAAGACTCACGTAGCCACACAGAGCCAAACACAGCCACACAGAACAAACAGAACCTGGCAGATACAAAAACAGACAAACAGAGCCAAATTAACCAAAAGAGAGCCAAACAAAGCCAAACAGAGCCTGGCACAGTCACACAGAAAGCCAATCAGAACCAAACAATGGCAAGAAGAGCCTGGCAGAGGCAAACAACCAAACAGAGCCAAACGAAGCCACACGGAGAGAAACACAGCCTGTTAGATCCAAACAGAGCCAAGTAGCGCCTTGCAGAGCCAAACAGGGCCCTGCAAAGCAAAGCAGAGCCTGGCAGAAGCATACAGTGTCAAACAGAGCCTGGCAGAGAGAAACCGAGCATGGCAGAACCTGGCAGATACAAAAAGAGCCAAACAGAGCCTGGAACAGGCAATGGGAGCCAACCAGAAACAAACAGACCCAACATGGCCAAAAAAAGAGCCTGGTAGAGCCAAATATATCCAAACAGAGCCAAACGAAGCCAAACAGAGCCACACAGAGCCTGGTAGACATAAACATATCCAACCAGAGTATTGGACAGCCAAACAGAGCCCTTTAAGACAAACAGAGCCAAAAAGATCCTGGCAGACACAAACACAGCCTGGCAGAACCAAAGAGAGCCAAACAGTGCAAAACAGATCCTAGCATAACCAGACGGAGGCAGACAGAGACAGCCAGATCCAAAGAGAAACTGGCAGAGCCTGGCAGAGCTAAACAGAGCCCAACAGATCCCATCTGAGCCAAACCAAGCCTCACAGAGTCAAACAGTGAAAAACAGAACCGAACAGAGCCTGGCAGTACCAAGAAGAGCCAAAATCCGTCACGCAGAGGCTATCAGAACCTGGTAGAGACTTACAGTGTCAAACAGAGCCTGGCAGAGACAAACTGTGTCAAACGGAGCCTGGTAGTGCTGAGCAGAGCCAAACAGAGCCACACGGAGCCTGGTAGGGCTTGGCAGAGCCAATCAGAAACAAACAAACGCAACAGAGCCAAAAAGAGCCTGGCAGAGCCAAATATAGCCAAACAGAGCCATCCGAAGACAAACAGAGCCTGGTAGATTGAAAGATAGCCAACCAGAGCCTGGCACAGCCAATCAGAGCCCTTTAAATCCAACCAGAGCCTGGCAGAGCCAAAAAGAGCCTGGCAGACCAAAACACAGCCTAGCAGAGCCAAACATAGCTAAAAAGTGCCAAACAGATCTTGGCAGAATGAAACAGACGCCTGCAAAGCCAATCAGAGTCTGGCAGAGCCAAACAGAGCCAAACACTGCCAAACAGAACCATACAGATACAAACAGTGCCTGGCAGAATCAGACAGAGACAAACAGAAACAAACTGAGGCAAACATAGCCAAAAAGAGCTTGGTAGATGAAAACATATCCAAACAGAGCATGGCACAGCCAAGCATAGCCACACTGAGCCATACAGAGTCAATCAGTGCCAAACAGAGTCTGGTAGAGCCAGACAGAGGCAAACAGAGACAAACAGAGCATGGCAGAGCCAAACAAGGCGTGACAGAGCCTGACGGAGCCAAACAGAGTAAAAAAGAGCCGGTCAGAGCCAGAAGAACCAAACAGAGTCTGGCAGAACCAGATATGGCCAACAAGAGCCGGGCAGAGATAAACAGGTTCCGGCCTAGTACTTTAGAGTCATAGAGACCCTGCCACAGCCAAGCACAGCCTAACAGAGCCTAACATAGCCCAACAGAGCCAGACAGGTCCAGACAGAGCCTGGCAGAGCCAAGCAGAGCCAAACAGATCGAGAAGAGCCAAACCGAGACTGGCAGAGTCAAACAGAGACAAACAGAGACAAACTGAGTCAAATTTAGGCAAGCAGAGCCTGCAAGGGGCGAGCAGAGCCAAACAGAGACTGGCAGAGAGAAAAAAGAGCCAAACAAGACCAATTAGAGCCTGGGAGACGCTGGCATAACCAAGCAGAGTCTAACAAAGGCTCACGTAGCCAAACAGAACCAAACACAGCCACACAGAGTAAATAAGAGCCAAACAGAGTCTGGCAGGGTTAAACAGAGGCAAACAGAGACAGACAGATAAAAAGAGAGGCTGGCAGAGCCTCGCAGAGCCCAACAGAGACCAACAGATCCCACCTGAGCCAAGTCGAACCTGGCAGTGCCAAACAGAGCCAGACGGAGCCTGGTAGGGCTTAGCAGAGCCAAACAGAGCCTGGAACAGGAGCAAAGAGCCAATCAGAAACAAACAAACCCAACAGAGCCAAAAGGAGCCTGGCAGAGCCAAACATAGCCAAACAGAGCCAGCCGAAGACCAGCAGAGCCAAACAGAGCCTGGTAGATAGAATGTTAGCCACTCAGAGCCTGGCATAGCCAAACAGAGACAAACAGAGCCTGTCAGAGCCAAACAGAGAGTGACACAGCATGACACAGCCAAGAATAGACACACAGAGACACACAGAGTCTGGCAGAGCCAAACAGAAGCAAACAGAGACAAACAGAGCATGGCAGAGCCAAACAGAGCCAAACAGAGACAAACAGAGCCAAACAGAGAGTGACAGAGCCTGTCAGAGTCAAACAGAGTCAAAAAGAGCCTGTCAGAGCCAGAAAAGCCAAACAGAGTCTGGCAGATCCAGATAGGGCCAACATGATCCTGCCAGAGAAAAACAGATCCCGGCACAGCAAATTAGAGCCATGGAGACATTGGCACAGCCAAGCACAGCCTAATAGAGTTTAACATAGCCCAGCAGAGCCTGGCACAGCCAAACAGAGCCCTTTAAAGCCACGCAGAGCCTGGCAGAGCCAAAAAGAGCCTGGCAGACCAAAACACAGCCTGGCAAATCCAAACAGAGACTAAAATTGCCATATAGAACCTGGCAGAACCAAAGAGAGGCCTGAAAAGGCAATCAGAGCCTGGCAGAGCCAAACAGAGTCAAAAAGAGCCTGTCAGAGCCAGAAGAGCCAAAAAGAGTCTGGCAGAGCCAGATAGGGCCAACAAGAGCCTGGCAGAGAAAAACAGATTCCGGCAGAGCAAACTAGAGCCATGGAGACGCTAACACATCCAAGGACAGACTAATAGAGCATAACATAGCCCAACAGAGCCAGACAGGGCCAAACAGAGCCTGGCAGAGCTTGGTAGAGCCAAGCAGAGCCAAACTGAGCCTGGCAGAGTCAAACAGAGACAAACAGAGAGAAACTGAGACAAAGTGAGGCAAGCAGAGGCTGCAAGAGGCAAACAGAGCCAAACAGAGTCTTGTAGACACAAAAAGAGCCAACCAAGGCAAAGTAGCGCCTGGGAGACGCTGGCATAACCAAGCAGAGTCTAATAAATTCTCAAAAAACCAAACAGAGCCAAACACAGCCACACAGAGTCAATCAGAGCCAAACAGAGTCTGGCAGGGCCAAACGGAGCCAAACAGAGACAGACAGATACAAAGCGAGTCTGCCAGAGCCTGGCAGAAACAAACAGAGCGTGACAGAGCCGGGCAGAGCCAATCCGAGTCAGACAGAGCCTGTCAGAGCCAAAAGAGCCAAACAGACTCTGGCAGAGCCAGATAGGGCCAACAAGGGCCTGGCAGAGAAAACTAGATCCCAGGAGAGCAAGTTAGTGTCATGGGGACTCCGGCACAGCCATGCACAGCCTAATAGAGCCTAACATAGCTAAACAGAGCCAAACAGGGCCAAACAGAGCCTGGCAGAGCCTGGCAGATCCAAGCAGAGCTAAACAGAGCCTGGCAGACTCAAACAGAGACAAACAGAGATAAACTGAGACACGCAGAGCCTGCAAGAGGCAAACAGAGCCAAACAGAGTCAAACAGTGCCAAACAGAACCAAGCAGATACAAACAGTGCCTTGCAGAGTCAAACAGAGGCAAACAGAGACAAACAGACAAACAGATCCATAAAAGAGCCTTGTAAAGCGAATCAGAGCCCGGCAGAGCCAAACAGTGCCTGGCAGAGCCAAACAGAGCCACACAGCTTCAAACAGAGCCAAACGTAGCCTGGCAGAGACAAACCGAGCATGACAGAACCTGGCAGATACAAAAAGAGCCAAACAGAGCCAAACAAAGCCACACAGAGCCAAATAAAGCCTAACAGAGCCTGGTAGTTCCAGGCAGAGCCAAACAGAGCCTGGCACAGGCAAACAGAGCCAATCAGAAACAAACGGACCCAATGCAGCCAAAAAGAGCCTCTCAGAGCCAAACATAGCCAAACAGAGCCAAGCGAAGCCAAACAGAGCCACACAGAGCCTGGTAGACATAAACATATCCAAACAGAGCCTTGGACAGCAAGACAGAGCCCTTTAAGACAAACAGGGCCAAAAAGATCCTGGCAGACACAAACACAGCCTGGTAGAACCAAAGAGAACCGAACAGTGCCAAGCAGATCCTGGCATAGCCAAACGGGTGCAAACAGAGACAGAGAGATCGAAAAAGAGTCTGGCAGAGTCTGGCAGAGCCAAAGAGAGCCCAACAGATCTCAGCTGAGCAACACCAAGCCTCACAGAGTCAAACAGTGACAAACAGAGCCAAACATAGCCAAGAAGAGCCAAACACCGTCAGGCAGAGGCAATCAGAACCTGGTAGAGACGTAAAGTGTCATACAAAGCCTGGCAGAGACAAACTGTGTCAAACGGAGCCTGGTAGCGCTTGGCAGAGCCAAACAGAGCCAAAGGGAGCCTGGTAGGGCTTGGCAGAGCCTGGAACAGGAAAACAGAGCCAATCAGAAACAAACAAAAACAACAGAGCCAAAAAGAGCCTGGCAGACCAAAACACAGCCTGGCAGAGCCAAACAAAGCCAAAAAGCGCCAAATAGAACCTGGCAGAACCAAAGAGAGGCCTGCAATGGCAATCAGAGTCTGGCAGAGCCATACAGAGGCAAACAGTGCCTAAAAGAACCAAGGAGAAACAAACAATGCCTGGCAGAGTAAAACAGAGACAAACAGAGACAAACTGAGACAAACAGAGCCAAAAAGAGCTTGGTAGATACAAACATAGCCAACCAGAGCATGGCACAGACAAGAGTAGCTACACTGACCAATCACAGACAATCAGAGCCACACAGAGTCTGGCAGAGCCAAACAGAGGCAAACAGAGACAAACAGAGCTTGGCAGATCCAAGCAGAGCGTGACAGAGCCTGACAAAGCCAAACAGAGTCACAAAGAGCCTGTCACAGCCAGAAGAGCAAAACAGAGCCTGGCAGAGCCAGATAGGGCCAACAAGAGCCTGGCAGAGAGAAACAGATCCCGGCAGGGCAAAGCAGAGCCACGGAGACCCTGGCACAGCCAAGCACAGTCTAATAGAGCCTGACATAGCCCAACAGAGCCATACTGGGCCAAACAGAGCCTGGCAGAGCTTTACAAAGCCAAAGAGAGCCCAACAGATCCAAACAGAGCCAAACCGAGCCTGGCAGAGACAAACTGAGACAAACTGATGCAAGCAGAGCCTGCAAGAGGCAAACAGAGCTAAACAGAGACTGGCAGAGACATAAAGAGCCAGACAAGGCAAAGTAGAGCCTGGGAGAAGCTGGCATAACCAAGCAGAGTCTAACAAAGACTCACATAGCCAAACAGAGCCAAACACAGACACGCAGTGACAATAAAAGCCAAACAGTGTCTGGCAGGGCCAAACGGAGGCAAACAGAGACAGAGAGATACAAAGAGAGACTGGCATAGCCAAACAGAGACAAAAAGTGGCAACAGGGCCATTCTGAACCAAACAGAGCCTGGCAGAGCCAAAGTGAGCCAAACAGACCCTCGGGGAGTCAATCAGAGCTAATCAGAGTCTTGCAGAGCCAAACAGAGGCAAACAGAGATAAACAGAGGCAATCAGAGCCTGGCAGGGCCTGGCAGATCGAAACAGAGCCCAAAAGATCCAAGCAGAGCCAAACCGTCCTTGGCATTGTCAAACAGAGAGAAACTGAGACAACCAGAGCCTGCAAGAGGCAAAGAGCGCCAATCAGTTCCAAGCGGAGCCTGGCAGATCCAAACAGAGCACGACAGAGTCTGACAGATTCAAAAAGAGCCGAACAGAGCAAAACTCTGCCACACAGAGCCTGGCAGAGCCAAGTAGAGTCAGAGAAAGCAGAACAGACCCTGGCAGATTCAAACAGATCCTGACACACCAAATCACAGACTGGCATAGCCAAACAAAGCCAGATAGTGGTTATCAGAGGGAAAGAGAGCCAAACAGAGCCACACAGAGTCAATCAGAGCCAAATAGATAAAAACAAAAAAACTAAAAGCTACTGCGGATGCTGGAAATCCAAAACAAAATAAAAACAGAATTACCTGGAAAAACTCAGCAAGTCTGGCAGCATCGGTGGAGAAGAAATCAGTTAACGTTTCGAGCCCTCATGGCCCTTCAGCAGAACTGAAGCATAGTTTCAACAAGGGAGAAATGGAGTCTGGCAGAGCCAGACATAGACAAACAGAGATAAACAGAGACAAACAAAGCCTGGCAGTGACCTACAGTGACAAAAAAAAGCATGGCAGAGACAGACAGAGCGTGACAGAGCCTGGCAGATCCAAAAAGAGCCAAACAGAACCAAACTAAGCCACACTGTGACTGGCAGAGCCAATCTTTGCCAAACAGAGCCTGGTAGGGTTAGGCAGAGCCAAACAGAGTTTGGCACAGGCAAACAGAGCCAATCAGAAGCAAGCAAACCCAACGGAACCAAAAAGAGCCTGGCAGAGCCAAACAGAGCTAAACAGAGACACCCGAAGACAAACAGAGCCAAACGGAGCCTGGTAGATAGAAATATAGCCAGCTAGAGCCTGGCAAAGCCAAACAGAGCCCTTTAAAGCCAATCAGATTCTGGCAGAGCCAAAAAGAGCCTGGCCGACCAAAACACAGCCTGGCAGAGATAAACAGAGATAAACGTTCCAACCAGAGCCTGGCAAATCCAAACAGAGCCCTTTAAAGCCAATCAGAGCCTTGTAGAGCCAAATAGAGCTGAACAGTGCCAAACAGAACCATGCAGAAAGAAACAGTGCCTGGCAGAGTCAAACAGAGACAAACTGAGAAAAATTGAGACAAACAGAGCCAAGAAGAGCCTGGTAGATACAAGCATAGCCAACCAGAGCCAGGCACAGCCAAAAAGAGCCAGACGGAGCCACACAGCATTTTGCAGAGCCAAACAGGTGTACACAGAGCCAAACAGAGCACGCCAGAGCCTGACAGATACGAAAAGAGCCGAACAGAGCATTACTAAGCCACATAGAGCCTGGCAGAGCCAATTTAGAGTCAGAGAAAGTAAGACAGACCCTGGCAGATTCAAACATGTCCTGGCACATCAAATCACAGACTGCCATAGCCAAACAGAGCCAGATAGTGGCTAACAGAGCCAAAGAGAGCCAAACAGAGCCACACAGAGTCTATCAGAGCCAAACAGAGTCTAGCAGAGCTAGACAGAGGCAAACAGAGATAAACAGAGACAAACAAAGCCTGTCAGAGACCTACAGTGACAAACAAAGCATGGCAGAGACAGACAGAGCATGACAGAGCCTGGCAGATACAAAAAGAGCCAAACATAGCCAAACTAAGACACACAGATACTGGCAGATTCAAACAGTGCCAAACAGAGCCTGGTTGGCCTTGGCAGAGCCAAACAGAGTTTAGCACAGGCAAATAGAGCCAATCAGAAGCAAGCAAACCCAACAGAAACAAAAAGTGTCTGGCAGAGCCAAACATAGCTAAACAGAGACATCCGAAGACAAACAGAGCCAAACAGAGCCTGGTAGATAGAAAGATAGCCAACTAGAGCCTGGCAAATCCAAACAGAGCCCTTTAAAGCCAATCAGAGCCTGGCAGAGCCAAAAAGGGCCTGGCCAACCAAAACACAGCCTGGCAAAGATAAACAGAGATAGAGGTGCTAACCAGAGCCTGGCAAATCCAAACAGAGCCCTTTAAAGCCATTCAGAGCCTGGCAGACCCAAACAGAGCTGAACAGTGCCAAACAGAACCAAGCATATACAAACAGTGCCTGGCAGAGTCAAACAGAGACAAACTGAGAAAAACTGAGACAAACAGAGCCAAGAAGAGCCTGGTTGATACAAGCATAGCCAACCAGAGCCTGGCACAGACAAAAAGAGCCAGACGGAGCCACACAGCATTTTACAGAGCCAAACAGATGCACACAGAGCCAAACAGAGCACAGCAGAGCCTGACAGATACGAAATGAGCCGAAAAGAGCAAAACTAAGCCGCACAGAGCCTGGCAGAGCCAAGTAGAGTCAGAGAAAGCAAAGCAGACCCTGGCAGATTCAGACAGGTCCTGGAACACCAAATCTCAGACTGGCATAGCCAAACAGAGCCAGATAGTGGCTAACAGAGCCAAAGAGAACCAAACAGAGCCACACAGAGTCAATCAGAGCCAAACAGAGTCTGGCAGAGCTATACAGAGGCAAACAGAGATAAACAGAGACTAACAAAGCCAGGCAGAGATTACATTGTCAAACAAAGCCTGGCAGAGACAAACAGAGCATGGCAGAGTCTGGCAGATACAAAAAGAGCCAAACAGAGCCAAACTAAGCCACAGAGAGACTGTCAAAGCCAAACAGTGCCAAACCGAGCCTGGTAGGGCTTGGCAGAGCCAAACAGAGTTTGGCACAGGCAAACAGAGCCAATCAGAAGCAAGCAAACCCAACAGAGCCAAAAAAAGCCTGGCAGAGCCAAACATAGCTAAACTGAGCCAACCGAAGACAAACAGAGCCAAACAGAGCCTGGCACAGCCAAACAGAGCCCTTTAAAGCCAATCCAAGTCCGGCAGAGCCAAAACGAGACAAACAATGCCACACAGAGCCTGGCTGAGCCAAACAGAGCCCTGGAAGTCCAATCAGAGCTGGGCAAAGCCAAACAGAGCCTGGCTGAACGAAACGCAGACTGGCGGTGACGAACAGAGCCAATCAGAAAGAAACATACACAAACAGAGGTTGGCAGTGAAACACAGAACCATACAGAGTCAAGCAAAGCCAAACAGAGCCTGGCAGAGCGAAGCAGAGTCAGAGAAATCCAAACAGACCCTGGCAGAGCGAAACAGAGCCTGTCAAAACAAGTCAGAGACTGACATTGCCAAACAGAGACAAAAAGTGGCAAACAGGGCCATTCTGAACCAAACAGAGCCTGGCAGAGCCAAAGAGAGCCAAACAGACCTTCGAGGAGTCATTCAGAGTTAAACAGAGTCTTGCAGAGCCAAACAGAGGCAAACAGAGATAAACAGAGACAAACAGAGCCTGGCAGGTCCTGGCAGATCGAAACAGAGCCCAAAAGATCCAAGAATAGCCAAACCGTCCTTGGCAGAGTCAAACAGAGAGAAACGGAGACAAACAGAGCCTGCAAGAGGCAAAGAGAGCCAAACAGAGCCAGGCAGAGCCTGGCAGATACGAAAAGAGCCGAACAGAGCAAATCTCTGCCACACAGAGCCTGGCAGAGCCAAGTAGAGTCAGAGAAATCAAAACAGACCCTGGCAGATTCAAACAGGTCCTGGCACACCAAATCACAGACTGGCATAGCCAAACAGAGCCAGATAGTGGCTAACAGAGCCAAAGAGAACCAAACAGAGCCACACAGAGTCAATCAGAGCCAAACAGAGTCTGGCAGAGCTATACAGAGGCAAATAGAGATAAACAGAGTCTAACAAAGCCTGGCAGAGATTACAGTGTCAAACAAAGCCTGGCAGAGACAAACAGAGCATGGCAGAGCCTGGCAGATACAAAAAGGGCCAAACAGAGCCAAACTAAGCCACAGAGAGACTGACAGAGCCAAACAGTGCCAAACCGAGCCTGGTAGGGCTTGGCAGAGCCAAACAGAGTTTGGCACAGGCAAACAGAGCCAATCAGAAGCAAGCAAACTCAACAGAGCCAAAAAGAGCCTGGCAGAGCCAAACATAGCTAAACAGAGCCATCCGAAGACAAACAGAGCCAAACAGAGCCTGGCACAGCCAATCAGAGCCCTTTAAGGCCAATCCGAGTCCGGCAGAGCCAAAACAGAGGCTAACAGAGATAAACAAATACAAACAGAGCCTGGCAGAGCCTGGCAGAGCCTGACAGAGCCAAACAGATTCAAGCAGAGCCAAACTGAGCCTGGCAAAGTCAAACAGAGACAAACAGAGACAGACTGTCGCGGAAAAACTGAGTAAACACTCAGAACCTGAAGGTTTGTCTAGAAAGTCTTTATTGAAGTCGTGATATCATGGAGAGCCTAGTCGCATACAACGGAGTGAACCAGTCTTTGCCTAACACCTCTTTACACACATAGATATCGCAAAAGGTTCGTGACAGAAACTTGGGCAATTACAATAGTTTCAAATAGTTTCAAAAAGATAGTGATCAGTGTTAATGGTTTAACGATTAGACAGGACAATGTCAATGGTTTAGCAAATAGACAGGACAATGTCAATGGTTTAGCAAATAGACAGGACAATGTCAATGGTTTAGCAAATAGACAGTGATAATTGGTTACATATCCTGGGCAATGCACTCACACATTAGTTTTTTTCTTAGGTTTTGCCACCGTATATGACATCGCAGTCCCTTAATCTGGCAAGATAGCACTGGCCCTTTGATTTACTAATTTATGTGCTGGATGCGTGACTGTTTGGGGACAGTCTACAGTAAATTACATTATACATATATTTTACGTTTATTTCTCTCACAAATATAGCTGTATTTTATTTCATTCACAATTGTACGCATATTTTATTTCATTCCCAATTAAACACGTATTTTATTCCTCCACAGTCCCTCCTTGTTAATCTTTTCTTTTAGATGAACACGAGTGAGGAATAATATCTTCATCATCATACGGGTGTTCATAACCATGAGGAAAAGGCCGGTCCCTGGCGGGGTAAACTTTCTTTCTCCAACAGTGGGCTTCGCTGGGGCCAGTGCGCATCATTTGGGGAATGATTGGCGAACCCCCTAATCCAGTGGAGACACTATTATTAATCTGGGAGTAGCAAATCCGTAAAGTAACACACGCACAGCACCCTATGATACATGCTACGACTATTCCAATTAAAAAGTATAGCAACCAACTTCCCCAACCAGAAAACCAACCTAGTATTGTAGACCACTGAGAATCTTTTTCATAAAAATCACTCGAACTTTCCCCAGCCTTCTTTATTTCTTGTACCTTGTCCATGACATGCTTTCCCAAGTTAGTGATATTTTCAGAGAGATCGGAGACATAAGTGCAGCACTCTGAGCATATCATAGCACAAGTGCCGCCTTTTTTAGCTAGAAGGAAGTCAAGGGCCATCCTGTTTTGTAACACGGTTAGGCGTAATGCTATCATTTCAGTGGTGCTGGCTGAGATCTGATTCTGTGTTTTAATCAGAGCATCAGCCGTTGAATTAGTGACTTTTTCAAGCGCAGCTGCCAGGTTGATAATTTCACGTGAATTACGAGCCGATCCATAAGGGAGCAAAGCAATCATCCAGAATCGTTCAGATTCCAAGATGCCATGGCGATGTAGGCGCCGATGTGGGTGCATATCTGATTTACCTATATGGCGAAATCAGGGATTTAAGTATGCTAGGAAGCAACAGCCACTCCAGGTGGGAGTGGTTCTGTTCTTTTCCGAATTTCCTACAGACATGTTAAAGAAAAAGGACAGCTGAGGCATCCCAGGCAACCAAGGGTAAGCTTTATCTCCACAAACCCAATATGTACCATTAAGAGGGTCTTGTGGATGTTCAGCAGCGGCGGGCTTTCGGACAGATAGGTCAAAGATGTATGATACTGTAGGATGACAGGAGATTCATCCCAGGTCATAAGTGCTGACAGTAAGGCTGGAACACCAGCAGGTGGTGTTTACCGGCTCTAATGGGGATCTAATTCTAATCCAATGTTCTGTATAGTTCCATCCATTGGCAGGTGGAGAGCGACAGAACCAACCCCTAAACATATTGTGCTGCCGTGTTACAATATCAAAAGTTCGAACGTCAGCATACTCAGTGTCATTTAGAGGAACAGCACGCCAATTACCCATCTCTCCCCCATGTTGGGGAGTCTGGCCGCATATCCAACAGGCACCCTGTCCTACCTCTCTTGCATAGGTGCGGCATAGAGACAAAAAGTGTTGAGAATCCTTTGGGTACCCCCCCTCAAAATAAAGCAAGAAGACAGAATATAGCAAAAGGCAGTATCCGATACATAATGCAAATTAGTTCACTGATAATGACGGCTATCAGACTGCCGGACAATGTTTTTTACAACGAGTAGCGTGGACCGAATCTTCCTTCCCTTTAATCTTCAGGGCCGTTCGAGATGTTAGCAGCACAAGGTAGGGTCCTTTCCACCCTCTCATGCAATTCAGCTGCTGTCTTGCAGAGAGGAAAATGAGTACAAATCCAACATTTAGTCCGGTTAACTTGCGAGGCTACGGCCTGCATTCATTGAACCGCAGAATTGGTATTCCATTCCCCGCAATGACCACGCAGGACAGGATCCAAATCGGAGTCAGCATTCCGACGGCTCAGTTAAAGTTCTTGCACAAGCACTTTCGTCCGAGGTCAGCGTCCGCTTGACCTGCGAAGCGTGGATCCACAAATGCGTCCTTCAACCTTTACGGCCATATGGGTGGTGAGCAGGACTTGAAAAGTCCCTTCCCATCGAGGTTCCAAACAGTTCTTTCTCCTGAAGGTCTTTTCTAGAATTAGGTCCCCGGGCTGGTGTTGATGGCAATCTTCAACGGTGGGCTTTTTCTGAGCTCCTACTACCTGTATATGCAAGCTTTTGAGACAGTTAGGGTGAGAGCGCATAGTCATGAGCGCCAAGGGTAGAGTTTCAGGCCCTTTCAAACTGGTTTCTTCACATAAGTTAGCTAGTTTGTTTTTCAGAATACCAGTAGACTGGGGGTGGTATGGGCAGGAAAGGTGATGGTTGCATTGTAAGGCCTTCAACAGTTCCTTTATCACTTTAGCAGTAAAATGAACAACTATTTGACAACAACAACAGCATCATTTCGTCAGGTGGGATATGCCTCCATCCATCGCGAGAACAAACATACTAGAACTAAAACATAATTATATTCCATACATTTAGGCATTTGTATAAAGTCCATTTGTAGGTGTACAAATGGGCCCCATGGCTGTGGTCCCGTATGAGCAGTCACTGTGGGTGTCTGGCCTGGGTTACGTCATTGACATAGGTATGACAGGTATTACTAATACAATGCGTATTAGCATATTACTGTTCACTATACATTCAACATTCATTCTACATACACGTGTTAAACCCCTGAGCTGGCAACTGGTCAAGTCATGATTCCTGTGTCGTGAGAGATTCAATAAATGCTCATTAGCTACCCATAAAGGGAGTACCCCTTCTTTAGTCTGTCTTAAATTTTCTCGGGCTTGTTCCAGTGCCCAAGATCTATAGGTGTTGCATACATCATTTCTGCTCGCTTCGTCTGAAATACTTTTCCCTATTTCCATTCATTTATTGATAGTCCACACATGAAATTCGAGCACGGTAGCCAGACTTTGGATTATCCAATGATGTCCCTAATTTGAATATCATAGTGGCATCATTTATCAGGCTGCGCTTGACGCGGTTCGCTCCCAAGCCTGATCGCACCTCACCATTGAACTGAACTGCTTCAGTCATCAACTGGCACGTCAGAGCCGTATAGAGTGCTTGGGTATGGGTTGAGTACCATTGGGTCAGGACAACACCGGATACATTCTAGACTATGGGTACCAGCTCATGGTGTACATTATCATACAAAACTTCTGATTAACCAGTACCAAACCATTCGCCGGTCCTGGATGCATAGTCGGACAAGATGGATCAGTCGGTGTGGTCTGAGGGGCTTCAATTATCTCTACTCTGACTGTGGAAGTTGATGTGGAATTGGCTGGGTATTGGCGGACCTCCCATGCTCAATCTGAAGCAAACCCTTACTACAATTTGAAAGCACTTGTTCTCCTACTGTTACATTTATCGTTCCTCGTTGCGTGTCGCATTCGGCACTGTCCATGCTGTACCAAAGTTCCTCCTGCGGTGCGGGATGAGCAGTGATGATCCACGACCTTGTTGGCAGTACTGATAGGCTCACGACCATGATCGTAGATCTGTGGAGAAATTAACATCGGCTCCCGTTCTCTGGGTTACCGCTTGGTCAATTGTCATGTATCTTTAACTGTGTGTAATGCCTCTATTTATTTCCTGTTCTCATATCTACAAGTGCACATGTATCACCTCCATAATTACCTCGTATGCTCCATTGTTGCTCTTTGGATTTGCTTGTTTCCATATCCTTAATCATCTGTCATTCTCTAACTTCCTCTCTCAACTTATGTAATTGCCTACTTACATTACATTACATTAAATTACCCTTACATTGTGCTGTATTTTTCCTTTCAGTGGCCCTACATCTCCTACTATGATACCTTCAGGTAATTACATGGCCCTTACCTGTTATCATTTCAAATGGGGTGAACCTGGCGTTCCTGCCTGGATTTAGCCCACAGTGCATTAGAATATTGGGCTGTTCCCTGTCTCTCGATTGATGTTTTTTTTTTAAGTTCAGTTCATCCTTTCCACCATCCCTGGACTCTGGGGGTGGTAAGGAATATGGAATTTCTGTTTAATCTCCATAAGATTACACATTTCTTTAATGACTCTCCCTGTGAAATTAGTTCCCTGATCTGAATCCATTTGGGTAGGCACCCCCACTCCTTCCATTTTACTCCCTCCTGCTGCTGTCTCATGTCAGACCTCAATTCATTAAACAACTCTACAATGCACCTTCTTATCCCATCTTTCAATGGCTCAGTATTTTCACTTCCAGTGATGGTTCTCTCTGGGAACCGCTTAACTCTGCCTGTCATCAAGGTGTTAATTCTATGGTTTTACTTTTTGTAGCTCACAGGCATATTAATATAATCAGTAATACATCTAATTAGCCTTTTTCCAGCGTTCCCTTTACCTGTATACATCTTGTGGTAAATTGTTGTTAAGTATTATTTCTCCTTACATTTCAATTCCTGAACTACAGATTCCTCATAGTTTTACCTCTTAGTTTTCTTTCCTGACCATGATAATCCTAAGGTTCTCTTGAGTTCAGTTTCTCTATTGTCTTGGATTGTTTAAAATGTTTGCTTACTCTTTAGGCCATGTTAACTATTCCATATCAACGGGGAGCTCTGTCTCTAGATCTTTGTTTGTCTCCCCCTGTGCAATTCCAATACCTCAGTTGATGGCCAGATTACCAAATTCATTTCCCTTAAAACAGTTTGTACATTGTGTCCTGTTTCACAAACTTATTCTCCCACTTTCCTCATACCAGTTTACACTTGCAACAGCTACCATCTTATCTAGTTCAAGTTGTCTGGAGAGACTTTACAATCCAATAAAGTATTTGCATAACAGTTTTAAAACAGAAATCAGGTATTGGCATGTTTTGCTTCCTTTTCTTCTTCTCAAAGATTTTATTGTCTTAAAAGTACCCCAATAAATTGTGTCTGACCCTTTTCTTTTAGAATTATCCCAGATTCATTAACTCGGCCAAAAATTGGACTTCTGCCAAACTTTGCCAAGGTCTTGAGCTTAGCTTCATATTTTGGGAACAGATTTACAAACACAAATGCTTGCAGCATTTGAATTAATGCCAATTGTTGTCAGACCTTTTAAAATGAAAATTCCCTCTTGAGAACTTTATCAAGAACCAAACCTCGAATTTTTAAACTTTGAAAAAACTGTAATTTACACTATCAAAATTAAAACAACCTCTTTTTCATGTGTAATGATTTGTATCCAAGTTATAATTTCCGTATGTTTATCGACACGTTATTTATCTTAGATAGCATCCTAGTGATTCAAAAGTAACCTGTTAAATTACACTGCACTTTACATCTCAAGATTGTCCCAAATTCAAATTCCAGTGCTTTTGGAAAGCAGATTTCCTTTAATATTTAATTCATCTCTTCTTAAGAAACCCCTTTTTATCCATTGGAACCACCTAGACCTTGTGTTTATGTCTTCTTGTTTTCCTAGAATCTTTCTGAATTTCAAGTAATTTCTTTTTCTCAGAATTTTAGAATACTAACTCGTGTGTATTAATGCCAATCCGCTTGGAAGCTGATGATGAGGGTTATTCCCTACTAGTCTGCAAGGGGGTGGTACAAAGGTTGGTTCATCTCAAACAAAGGCAAGACCTGTTTTATCTTTATATTACCCTCAAATTACGATTTTTGCCAGAAATCTCAACTCAAACCTTATACTCAAAACTTTGTAGTATTTGAATAAACTTTTCCTTTAATCTAATATGGGGCTTTTGACTCTAAAGTGCTCAACTACACACACAAAAGACAATTCAGGGAAATAAACACATTAAAGCTCACATACAAATGCTTCATTACACACAAACAAACACGTAGATAAAGGTATGTATCAATATTCCTATAATATTGAACTTAACTCTAAACAAATCTTCAAGTAGCAGTGGGGGAATAAAGGGATCTTGAAGGCTCCACCTATAGGGACCTTCAAACTGACGAAAGCTCACATTTTCT
>NW_027598379.1:0-46256 GCF_964194155.1 Cetorhinus maximus | reverse complement strand
TCTTTCTCTCTCCCCCCTCTCTCTCCCCTCTTTCTCTCTCCACTCTCTCTCTCCCCTCTTTCTCTCTCCCCCCTCTCTCCCCCCTCTCTCTCCCCCCTCTCTCTCCCCTCTTTCTCTCCCCCCCCCCTCTCCCCCCCCTCTCTCTCCCCCCTCTCTCTCCCCCCTCTCTCTCCCCTCTCTCTCTCCTCTTTCTCTCTCCTCTTTCTCTCTCCACTCTCTCTCTCCCCTCTTTCTCTCTCCCCCCTCTCTCCCCCCTCTCTCTCCCCCCTCTCTCTCCCCTCTTTCTCTCCCCCCCCTCTCTCTCCCCCCTCTCTCTCCCCCCTCTCTCTCCCCTCTCTCTCTCCTCTTTCTCTCTCCTCTTTCTCTCTCCACTCTTTCTCTCTCCACTCTTTCTCTCTCCACTCTCTCTCTCCACTCTTCTCTCTCCCCTTTTTCTCTCTCCTCTCTTTCTCTCTCCCCTCTTTCTCTCTCCCCTCTTTCTCTCTCCCCTTTTTCTCTCCCCTCTTTCTCTCTCCCCTCTTTTTCCTTCTCATCTCTCTCCTCCCTTTCTCTCTGACATTGGAATGTTGCTGCTTCTATCTCTCATCTACTCTCCTCTTTTGCTTTCTCTCTCTTTCTTGTTCCTTCTCTCCTTCCTTCCCGATGGCTTCCTTCAAATAGACACTGACATGTTTTTAAAGGGAAGCTGATTTATTTTTAATCAGGGCAGATTGAAGAATGAAATTGCCCAATGATTTTTCTACAATTCACTCTCCCTCCCTTTCAGCTCCGTCAGGATGTGTGGAGAGGGGAACTTGGTGAAATTACAATCACTGGGGAAGTGGTACTGAGCAAACTGATGGAGCTGTGGGCTGACGAGTCTCTGGGTCCAGATGGACTTCATCCTAGGGACTTAAAAGAGGTGGCTAATGAGGTTGTAGATGTGTTGGTGTTAATTTTCCAAAATTCGCCAGATCCTGGAAAGGCTCCATCAGATTGGAAAGTAGGAAATATAACCCCGCTATTCAAGAAGAGAGAGAGGCAGAAAACAGGAAACTATAGGCCAGTTAGCTTGCTGCCTGTCATGGGGAAGGTGTTAGAATCTATCGCTAAGGAGGTTATAGCTGGGCACTTAGAAAAGCTCAAGGTAATCAGGAAGAATCAGCATGGATTGATGAAAGGGAAATTATGTTTACCTAATCTATTGGGGTTCTTTGAAGTGGTAACATGCGCTGTGGATAAAGGGGAGCCTGTAGACGTGCTGTACTTGGATTTCCAGAAGGCAATTGATAAGGTGCCACAGCGAAGGTTATTGCAAAAAATAAAAGCTCATGGTGTCGGGGGTAACATATTAGCCTGGATAGAGGATTGACTGGCTGGCAGAAAACAGAGAGTTTGTATAAATGGGTCTTTGTCTGATTAGCAGGATGTGACGAGTGGAGTCCCGCAGGGGTCTGTGCTGGGGCCTCAACTTCTTACAATTTATATCAATGACTTAGATGAGGGGAGTGAATACATGGTAACTAAACTTACAGATAACACAAAGATAGGTCAGAAAGTTTGTCTGAGGAAGAGAGTTTCAAAGTCTCACAACCCTCCGAGAGGAAAGATTTTTTCCTAATTTCCTAATTACACTTAAATGGTGTAATATCTGAGTAATATTAATTCCATAAGGTAGTTTTTAATCCCTGAACTCCTGTAACTGAGAGTGGAACCAAAATGATTGAAGGAGCCGTCTGATTGCAAATTGAACCATACTCTCCGTTCGTGATCTACTCCTCAACGTGATTTTCTAACTTTCCCCCTGGAATCTCTCTGCATTAATTGAGCTGAGAAAATCCTTCCACTTTCTGAAGGTAAAGATTGTGTTTATCTGATGTGTTATGTCGAAACGATTCAGCCTGCTTTTGTGTGAGGAACATTGAGGCCAGATTGTTAGTGAGGGAGTTTTCCATTTTGCCTCACTCTCTGGCGGGTTTCAGAGCAGTGGAGCTGAATGATGGATGCTGATGTTTGATTTCACACAGCAGATCGAGGCTTGGGATTCTGCTCAGAAATTGAGAATTTTTTGAACTGTTCTAAGATAAATGGTTTGGCCAGGCTTGTGAATGCCAGAACATCACGTCTCAGTCCAAAGGAGTTTTCTTTCAGCTCACAAATTCACCAGATCATTAGGAACAAGACAAGGCCATTCAGCCCATCAATCCTGCTCTGCTATTCCTTTAGAAACATAGAAACTAGGAGCAGGAGTAGGCCATTTGGCCCTTCGAGCCTGCTCTGCCATTCATTATGATCATGGCTGATCATCCAACTCAATAACCTGCTCCCGCTTTCTCCCCATATCCTTTGATCCCTTTCACCCCAAGAGCTATATCTAACTCCTTCTTGAAAACATACAATGTTTTGACCTCAACTACTTTCTATGGTAGCGAATTCCACAGGCTCACCACTCTCTGGGTGAAGAAATTTCTCCTCATCTCAGTCCTAAATGGTCTATCCCGTATCCTCAGTCTGTGATAATGGCTCCTCTGTATATTGACTCCATTTACCTGCCTTGACTCAATAACCCTCCGAATAAAAACCTATTGACTTGGGTTCTGACAGCCCCAGTTCAGCATGTGCAGCCTTGAGGGAGACAGTTGCAGATTTCCAAACCCCTCACATGAAAAGCTGCTTTTGAATTTGAAATGTTAGGTGAAAAGAGCAGGGGAGCAGTGTGATGAATTTGCACAAATTGATAGGTGAGATTATAACAAGTTCCTGTGAATAACTTCAGTCTAATTTAGGCTGCTTTGTCTTGAACTCCCTCACCCACCACAGGAAACAACATCTCTCTATCCAGTCATGTGATGTGGGCATTGCTGGCTAGACCAGCATTTATTGCCCAACCATAACTGCCTTTGTTCAGAGGGTATTTTAGAGTCAACCACATTGTTGTGGGTCTGAAGCTACATATAAACCAGACCAGGTAAGGACAACAGATTTCCTTCTCTTAAGGGCATTAATGAAGCAGATGGGTTTTCACAACAATCAGCAATGGTTTCATTGTCACCATCAGACTTTTAATTCCAGATTTTTATTGAATTCAAATTCCACCAGCTGACGTGGTGGGATTTGAACCCGGTCCCCAGAGCATTTCCCAGGCTCTCTGGAATATTAGTCCATTGACAATACCATTATGCCATCACCTCCCCCAATTAACCCAGCATCAGAGTCATGGAGTTATACAGCACAGAAACAGGCCCTTCAGCCCATCATACCTGTGCTGGCCATCAAGCACCTATCTATTCTAATCCTTTTCCAGTACTCCGCCTGTAGCCCTGTATGCTATGGTGTTTCAAGTGCTCATCTAAATACTTCTTAAATGTTGTGAGGGTTCCTGCCTTTACCACCCTTTCAGGCACTGTGCTCCTGACTCCCACCACCCTCTGGGTGAAAAAATCTTTCCTCAAATCTCCTCTAAACCTCCTGCCCCTTACCTTAAATCGATGCCCCCTGATTATTGACACCTCTGCTGAGGGGAAAAATTTGTTCCCATCAACTTTACCTATGCCCCTCATCATTTTGTATACCTCTATCAGGTCCCCCCTCGGCCTTCTCTGCTCTAAGGAAAATAACCCTAGCCTCTCCAGTCTCTCTTCATAGCTGAAACACTCCAGCCCAGGCAACATCCTGGTGAATCTCCTCTGCACCCTCTCAGTGCAATCACATCCTTCCTATAGTGTGGCGACCAGAACTGCACACAGTACTCCACATGTGGCCCAACTAGTGTTTTATGCAGTTCCAGCATAATCTCCCTGCTCTTATATTATTCTATGCCTTGATTAATAAAGGCAAGTATCCCATATGCCTTCTTAACCACCTCATCTACCTGTGCTGAGGCCTTCAGGGATCTATGGACATGTACACCAAGGTCCCTCTGGTCCTCTGTACTTCCTACCACTCATTGTGTATTCCCTAGTCATGTTAGTTCTCCCAAAATGCATCACCTCACACTTCTCAGGATTAAATTCCATTTGCCACTGCTCTGCCCATCTTACCAACCCATCTATATCGTCCTGTAATCCTGTAATTCCCTCCTCACTATTTACCACCCCACAAATTTTCATGCCATCTGCGAACTTACTGATCATACCTCCTATATTCACATCTAAATCATTAATGTACACTACAAACAGCAAGAGTCCCAGCACTGAACCCTGTGATACACCACTCGTCACAGGCTTCCAATCGCAAAAACAAACTTCAACCATCACCCTCTGCCTCCTAACACTCAGCCAATTTTGGATCAAATTTGCCAAATTGCACTAGATCCCATGGGCTCTTACCTTCTTGACCATACCTTCCAAGCGAGACCTTGTCAAAAGCCTTACTGAAGTCCATGTAGACGACATCAACTACACTACCCTCATCTACACACCTAGTCACCTCGTTGAAAATTCATTCAAATTAGTTAGACATGATCTCCCCCTGACAAAGCCATGCTGACTATCCCTGATTAATCCCTGCCTCTCCAAGTGGAGATTAATCCTGTCCCTCAGGATTTTTTTCAAAAGTTTCCCTACCACTTATGTTAGACTCACTGGCCTGTAGTTCCCTGGCTTATCCCAACCACCCTTCTTGAATAATGGCATCACATTTGCTGTCCTCCAGTCCTCTGGCACCTCTCCTGTGGCCAGAGAGGATTTGAAAATTAGTGTCAGAGCCCCTGCAATCTCCTCCCTTGCCTCCCACAGCAGTCTGCGACACATCTCATCTGGGACTGGGATTTATCTACTTTTAAGCCGCTAAAACCGCTAATACCTCCTCCCTCTCAATGCTAATTTGTTCCAGTATATCACAGACCCCTTCCCTGATTTCTATACCTACATTGTCCTTCTCTATAGTGACTACAGATGAAAAGTACTCAGTTAAAACCTCACCTACATCCTCCGGCTCCATGCACAGATTGCCGCTTTGGTCCCTAATGGGCCCTACTCTTTGCCTGACTATCCTCTTGCCCTTAATATATTTGTGAAATGCCTTAGGATTTTCCATTTTCCTTTATCTTGTCCACCAGTGTTTTTTCATTCACCTCTTTGCTCTCCTAATTACTTTAAGTACCCCCCCCCACCCCAACTCCCACCATACTTTCTATACTCCTCTGGGGCTTCTGCTGTGTTCAGCCCTCTGTACCTGCCACAAGACTCCTTTTTCCCCCTATCCAATCCTCTATATCCCTCGACATCCAGGGTTCCCTGGTCTTGTTGGTCCTACCTCTCACCTTTACAAGAACGTGTTGGCCCTGAATTCTCGCTATTTCCTTTTTCAATGACTCCCACTGGTCTGATGTAGACTTTCCTACAAGTTAGTAGGAAATCCTGCTGTTAGTCCACTTTGGCCAGACCCTGTCTTATCATATTGAAATCAGCCTTCCTCCAATTCAGGATCTTTATTTCCAGTCCATCTTTTCCCTTTTCTATAACCACCTTAAATCTTACTGAGTTATGGTCACTATCCCTGAAATGCTCCCCCACTGACACTTCAACCACTTGCCTGGCTTCATTCCCCAAGATTAGGTCAAGTTCCGCCCCTTCTCTTGTAGGACATTCTACATGCTGGCTTAAAAATCTCTCCTGGATGCACTTTAAGAATTCCGCACCCTCTAAGCCTTTCACACTAAGACTACCCCTGTTAATATTGGGGAAGTTGAAATCCCCAACTACTATTAACCTATTATTTTTACACTTCTCTGAGACTTGCCTACATGTCTACTTTTCTATCTCCCCCTGACTGTTTGAGGATCTATAGTACACTCCCAGCAAAGTGAATGCCCCCTTCTTGTTTTTAAGTTCTACCCATATGCCCTCATTTGAGGATCCTTCTAAGATATCATCCCTCCTTATGCAGTGATGGACTCTTTGATCAATAGCAATGCCACCTCCTCTTTTACACTCCCCCCCACCCCCCCACCCCCCACCCCCCGCCCGAATCACGCCTGAAGATTCTATACTCTGGATTATTAAACTACCAGTCCTGCCCTTCCCTCAACCATGTCTCTGTGACAGCAACATTATCTTATTCCCATGTGTTAGTTGACACCCTCAATTCATCTGCTTGACTCGTAAGACTCCTTGTGTTAAAATAGATACAATGCAGCCTTGCATTATTCACTTGTGCCTTAACAGGTCTATATTTGCTCTGGCTTCCAGGCTGACTTAGGTTCTCTTCTGTATTTGGCTGTGCATCACCCCCTACTGTACTTCCACTCTGTATCCCATCCCCCTGTCAAATTAGTTTAAACCCCACTTCCCAACAGCACTAGCAAACCTCCCCGCAAGGATGTTGGTCCCATTCCGGTTCAGGTGCAACCCGTCTGATTTGTACAGGTCTCACCTGCATCAGAAACAGACCTAGTGATCCAGGAAACTCTTGCACCATCTCTTCAGCCACACATTCATCCTCTCTATCCTGCTATTCCTATACTCTCCAGCACCTGACACAGGGAGAAATCCAAAGGTTGCAACCTTTGAGGTCCTGCTTTTTAATCTGCCACTGAGCTCCCTAAATTCTTGTTGCAGGACCTCATCCCTCTTTCTACCTATGTCATTGGTACCAATGTGAACCACGACCTGTTCGCCCTCCCCTGTCAGAATGCTCCACTCTGCTCCCGCTCTTTATACAGGTGCTGAATGTCCTGCAGCCGCTCTGTGACATCCTGGACCCTGGCACCAGGGAGGCAACATACCATCCTGGAGTGACGTCTACAGCCACAGAAACACCTGTCTGTTCCCCTAACCATCCTGGAGTGACATCTACAGCCACAGAAACACCTGTCTGTTCCCCTAACCATCCTGGAGTGACGTCTACAGCCACAGAAACACCTGTCTGTTCCCCTAACCATCCTGGAGTTACATCTACAGCCACAGAAACACCTGTCTGTTCCCCTAACCATCCTGGAGTTACATCTACAGCCACAGAAACACCTGTCTGTTCCCCTAACCATCCTGGAGTGACGTCTACAGCCACAGAAACACCTGTCTGTTCCCCTAACCATCCTGGAGTGACGTCTACAGCCACAGAAACATCTGTCTGTTCCCCTAACCATCCTGGAGTTACATCTACAGCCACAGAAACACCTGTCTGTTCCCCTAACCATCCTGGAGTGACGTCTACAGCCACAGAAACACCTGTCTGTTCCCCTAACCATCCTGGAGTGACGTCTACAGCCACAGAAACATCTGTCTGTTCCCCTAACCATCCTGGAGTTACATCTACAGCCACAGAAACACCTGTCTGTTCCCCTAACCATCCTGGAGTTACATCTACAGCCACAGAAACACCTGTCTGTTCCCCTAACCATCCTGGAGTGACGTCTACAGCCACAGAAACACCTGTCTGTTCCCCTAACCATCCTGGAGTGACATCTACAGCCACAGAAACACCTGTCTGTTCCCCTAACCATCCTGGAGTGACATCTACAGCCACAGAAACACCTGTCTGTTCCCCTAACCATCCTGGAGTGACGTCTACAGCCACAGAAACACCTGTCTGTTCCCCTAACCATCCTGGAGTGACGTCTACAGCCACAGAAACACCTGTCTGTTCCCCTAACCATCCTGGAGTGACGTCTACAGCCACAGAAACACCTGTCTGTTCCCCTCACTATTGAGTCTCCTACCGCAATTGCTCTTGGACTCTTACTCCTCCTCCATGTGCACCTGAGCCACCCACAGCGCTGTGAACTTGTCTCTGGCTGCACCCTCCAGAGGAACCTTCACCCTCACCATTTTCCAAGACAGAAAAAGGGTTCTTGAGTGAGATGCACTCTGGGGCTATCCTGACTACCTGCCTCCCATCTTCTGACTGGTGGTCACCCATTCACCCTCTGAATGTACTTCCTTAAGCTGCGGAGTGACCACATCTAAAACGTGTTATCCATGTAATCCTCGTCCTCACGGATGCTCCACTGCATCTCCAGCTGATACTGGAGCTCCGAAACCTGGTGCTCGAGCTGTTCAAACCGGTTGCATTTCCCGCACATGTGGTCATCCAGACTGCAAGGAGTGTCTAAGATTTCCCACCTTCTGCAGGCTGTTCAACACACGAACTGAGCTCCCTCGCAATAGTGTCTGTCTGTTTCTAATTAAAATCCTTAAATTAAGGCCAAGTAGAAAACTATTTAGCTTTTCTTAAACAAAAAACAAATGCTGAGACTCTGGCCTCTGTAATGTCGCTTTAAATTGAGAAAACACACTTACCCACTACCCAAAAATCAGTTCCCTCACTTGTCCTAACGTCACTCACTTCAAATTCAAGTGCCACTGGGTGTCTGGGTGAGAACCGTCTCCCTCACAGGTAAACTCCGCCTCGCTTCTTATATAGCCTCTCCGCCCCCTCACAGGTAAACTCTGCTCTGCTCCCTCACAGGTAAACTCCGCTCCCTCACAGGTAAACTCCGCTCCGCTTCTTATACAGCTTCTCTGCTCCCTCACAGGTAAGCTCTGCTCCGCTCCCTCACAGGTAAACTCCGCTCCCTCACAGGTAAACTCCGCTCCGCTTCTTATACAGCTTCTCTGCTCCCTCACAGGTAAACTCCGCTCCCTCACAGGTAAACTCTGCTCCGCTCCCTCACAGGTAAACACTGCTCCGCTCCCTCACAGGTAAACTCTGCTCCGCTCCCTCACAGGTAAACACTGCTCCGCTCCCTCACAGGTAAACTCTGCTCTGTTCCCTCACAGGTAAACTCCGCTCCCTCACAGGTAAACTCTGCTCCGCTTCTTATACAGCCTCTCTGCCCCCTCACAGGTAAACTCCACTCCCTCACAGGTAAACTTAGCTCCCTTACAGGTAAACTCTGCTCCGCTCTCTATACAGCCTCTCCGCTCCCTCATAGGTAAACTCCGCTCAGCTCCCTCACAGGTAAACTCTGCTACACTCTTTATACAGTCAAAAGCCACCTCACAGGTAAACTCCGCTCCGCTCCTCATACAGCCTCTCCACTCCCTCACCGGTAAACCCCGCTCCCTCACAGGTAAACTCCGCTCCCTCACAGGTAAACTCCGCTCTGCTCCCTCACAGGTAAACTCCGCTCCGTCACAGGTAAACTCCGCTCCCTCACAGGTAAACTCTGCTACACTCATGCAGCGAGGCAATATGGGTAGAGCTCCGGAATAGGAAGGGTGCAGTCACAATGCTGAGGGTTTACTATAGGCCTCCCAATTGCCAGCAGGAGATTGAGGAACAGTTATGTAGGCAGATTTTGAAAAGATGTAAAAGCAATAGGGTTGTTGTGGTGGGTGATTTTAACTTTCCCTATGTTGACTGGGAATCACTTAGTGCTAGGGGTTTGGATGGTGCAGAATTTGTAAGGTGCATCCTGAGACAATATGTAGATAGTCCAACTAGGGAAGGGGCAATACTGGACCTGGTATCAGGGAATGAGCCCGGCCAGGTGGTGGAAGTTTCAGTAGGGGAGCATTTCGGGGAAAGTGACCATAATTCAGTAAGTTTCAAGGTACTTGTGGATAAGGATAACAGGAATCTTCGGGTTAAGGTGCTTAATTGGGGGAAGGCGAATTATAACAATATTAGGCAGGAACTGAGGAAGCTAGACTCGAGGCGGATGTTTGAGGACAAATCAACAACTGACATGTGGGGGGCTTTCAAACGTCAGTTGATAAGAATTCAGGACCGGCATGTTCCTGCTAGGATGAAGGATAAGTATGGCAAGTTTCAGGAACCTTGGATAATAAAGGATATTGTGAGATTAGTCAAAAAGAAAAGGGAAGCATTCGTAAGGGCTAGAAGGCTGGGAACAGATGAAGCCTGTGGAGAATATAAAGAAAGTAGGAAGAAACTTAAGCAAGGAGTCAGGAGGGCTAAAAGGGGTCATGAAAAGTCATTGGCAACCAGGATTAAGGAAAATCCCAAGGACTTTTATACATACGTAAAAAGCAAGAGGGTAGCCAGGGAAAGGGTAGGCCCACTCAGGGACAGAGGTGGGAATCTGTGTGTGGAGCCAGAAGAAATGGGAGAGATATTAAATGACTACTTCTCATCAATATTCACCAAAGAGAAGGACTTAGCGGTCGATTCGTCAAGGGAAGAGTGTGTTGATAGCCTGGATCATGTTGAGATCAAAAAAGAGGAGGTGTTAGGCGTCTTGAAGAATATTAAGGTGGATAAGTCCTCAGGGCCAGATGGGATCTACCCCAGAGTACTGAGGGATGCAAGGGAGGAGATTGCTGGGGCCTTGACAGAAATCTTTGTATCCTCACTGGCTACGGGTGAGGTCCCAGAGGACTGGAGAATGGCCAATGTTGTTCCGTTGTTTATGAAGGGTAGCAGGGGTAATCCAGGAAATTACAGACGGTGAGCCTTACGTCAGTGGTAGGGAAATTTTTGGAGAAGATTCTTCATGACAGGATTTACAACCATTTGGAAGCAAATGGGTGTATTAGTGAAAGGCAGCATGGTTTTGTGAAGGGGAGGTCGTGTCTCACTAACTTGATCGAGTTTTTTGAGGAAGTGACAAAGATGATCGACGACGGAAGAGCAGTGGATGTTATACACATGGATTTCAGTAAGGCCTTTGACAAGGTCCCTCATTGCAGACTGGTACAGAAGGTAAAGTCGCACGGGATCAGAGGTGAGCTGGCAGGATGGATACAGAATTGGCTTGGTCATAGAAGACAGAGGGTAGCAGTGGAAGGGTGCTTTTCTGAATGGAGAGCTGTGACTAGTGGTGTTCCGCAGGGATCAGTGCTGGGACCTTTGCTCTTTGTAGTATACGCAAATGATTTGGAGGAAAATGTAACTGGGCTAATTAGTAAGTTTGCAGACGACACTAAGGTTGGAGGAGTTGCAGATAGTGAAGAGGATTGTCAAAGGATACAACGGGGTATAGATCGGTTGGAGACTTGGGTGGAGAAATGGCAGATGGAATTTAATCCGGACAAATGTGAGGCAATGCATTTTGGAAGGTCTAATATAGGCAGGAATTATACAGTAAATGGCAGAACCCTTAAGTGCATTGAGGGGCAGAGGGATCTCCGTTTACAGGTTCACAGGTCACTGAAAATGGCAACGCAGGTGGATAAGGTAGTCAGGAAGGCATATGGCATGCTTGCCTTCATTGGCAGGGGTATTGACTATAAAAGCTGGGAAGTCATGCTGCAGCTGTATAGAACCTTGGTTAGGCCACACTTGGAATATTGCGTGCAATTCTGGTCGCCACATTACCAGAAGGATATGGAGGCGTTGGAGAGGGTGCAGAGGAGGTTTACCAGGATGCTGCCTGTACAGGAGATTATTAGCTATGAGGAGAGGTTGGAGAAACTCGGATTGTTCTCACTAGAGCGACGGAGATTGACGGGCGACTTGATAGAAGTTTACAAAATTATGAGTGGCATGGACAGAGTAGATAGTCAGAAGCTTTTTCCCAGGTTGGGAGAGTCAATTACTAGGGTACTTTGATTTAAGGTGAGAGGAGAAAACTATAGAGGAGATGTGCGGGGCAAGTTTTTTACGCAGAGGGTAGTGAGTGTCTGGAATTCGCTGCCAGAGGAGGCGGTGAAAGCAGGTACGATAGTTGTGTTTAAGAGGCAGCTTGACAAATCCATGAATAGGATGGGAATAGAGGGATACGGACCCCGGAAGTGCAAAACGTTTTAGTTGACGGGCAATATGATCGGCGCAGGTTTGGAGGGCCAAAGGGCCTATTCCTGTGCTGTACTTTTCTGTGTTCTTTGTTCTTTGTTCTTCATTAAGCTGCTCCGCTCCCTCACAGGTAAGCTCCGCTCACTCACAGGTAAACTCCACTCTGCCCCCTCACAGGTAAACACCGCTCCGCTCTTCATACAGCTGCTCCACTCCCTCACAAATAAACTCCCCATCACAGGGTCCTCCTCTCAATCTCTACTCTAGGTGCTGCTGACTGCCTGTCCCAGGGTCCTCCTCTCGTTCTCTCCTCTAGGTGCTGCTGACTGCCTGTCCCAGGTTCCTCCTCTCGATCTCTCCTCTAGGTGCTGCTGACTGCCTGTCCCAGGTTCCTCCTCTCGATCTCTCCTCTAGGTGCTGCTGACTGCCTGTGCTGGGGTCTCCACCAACACTGAGTCAGTGCTGTGCCCTTCCTGAGACCATTATATTCTCAGCATTGTAGTATGAGAGCAATCAGACAGTTGTTTGACCCTAGTCCAGATTTGAAGGGATCTTTTTCAGATCTCCCACTCAAGACAGCTGCAGTCATTGTTATGAAGCAATTGCAGGATTGTGATGGGGTTTCTTGGACATCTAAATCTCTGGAGTATAATCCATGGAGCCTCATGATTTACTGAATCGGCTGCTTCATTCAGGCTGATTAATGTAATGAAGTGTCCCTGGTGTCCACCTGGTAACAAAGCCCATGCCAGAGGTGCCTCTGGAAGGTCTGAAGCCACCGGACGTAGGCGACTCAGGAGAAGGTGTGTGAGGAGAATCTCTGCGATGGACAAGAGGGAGAGACCTGGATAGTTGCTGCAGAGTGATTTCTCACCCTTCCTGAAGGCAGTTACAATTGCTGAAAGGAGACATGTTACTGACGCTTCCTCACATCGGAACAAGCATAAGGAAACCCAATTTCAAACAAACAAGTTATACTACAGGAGATAAGAGTGCTGATTGGTTGGCAAGTCAACTATGATTGTCTGAGGTGTAGCCAAGGAGAAAGCAATGGGGAAATGAAAGGCTCCTTGAGCTGCCCGGTGATTGAGAAAAGGTGCGAGGCTTGTTCCATGTGTAGGCCAAGCGCAGCTCCCAGTGTCTGAAAGGATATCATGTCTAGGAGTGTAAATGAGACACATTACCCGCTCAAATTATTATCATAAATCGGTTGTTCTGTAGCCTTCAGCTCACTCAGGATTGTTTAGTAGGTGCCGCCCAATCTCAGAATCACACCAAACAGCAGTGGTTTTGTTTTGCACTTGACCAGTGCGGCCTGGTTGGATACGGTCTGTACTCTGTCTACAATGAAGAAACGAAGGATCACTGGGACATGCGGCCTACATAGCTGGGATCGTGACAGCGCTGACATTAATCCACAATGTTACCGAGTGCTGGGGTTGGCAAAATGCATTTCTGGACTGACGGCAAAATCCTTCTCTTGGTGTGGTTTGGATTGCTTGGAAATGAGCACAAAAACCAGTCAGTCCTGTTAACTCAGTGGTCAGTCAGATCTGAGATCTCACTGGTCAGCCAGCCCTGAGATCTCACTGGTCAGCCAGCCCTGAGATCTCACTGGTCAGCCAGCCCTGAGATCTCACTGGTCAGCCAGCCCTGAGATCTCACTGGTCAGCCAGCCCTGAGATCTCACTGGTCAGCCAGCCCTGAGATCTCACTGGTCAGCCAGCCCTGAGATCTCACTGGTCAGTCAGTCCTTAGATCTCACTGGTCAGTCAGTCCTTAGATCTCATTGGTCAGTCAGTCCTGAGATCTCACTGGTCAGTCAGTCCTTAGATCTCATTGGTCAGTCAGTCCTGAGATCTCACTGGTCAGTCAGTCCTTAGATCTTATTGGTCAGTCAGTCCTGAGATCTCACTGGTCAGTCAGTCCGTTTAACTCACTGCTCAGTCAGTCCTGAGATCTCACTGGTCAGTTGGTCCTTAGATCTCATTGGTCAGTCAGTCCTGCGATCTCACTGGTCAGTCAGTCCTTAGATCTCATTGGTCAGTCAGTCCTGTGATCTCACTGGTCAGTCAGTCCTGAGATAAGAACAAAGAAAAGTACAGCACAGGAATAGGCCCTTCGGCCCTCCAAGCCTGCGCCGATCATATTGCCCGTCAACTAAAACATTTTGCACTTCCGGGGTCCGTATCCCTCTATTCCCATCCTATTCATGTATTTGTCAAGCTGCCTCTTAAACACAACTATCGTACCTGCTTTCACCACCTCCTCTGGCAGCGAATTCCAGACACTCCCTACCCTCTGCGTAAAAAACTTGCCCTGCACATCTCCTCTATAGTTTTCTCCTCTCACCTTAAATCTCTGTCCCCTAGTAATTGACTCTTCCACCCTGGGAAAAAGCTTCTGACTATCTACTCTGTCCATGCCACTCATAATTTTGTAAACTTCTATCAAGTCGCCCCTCAATCTCCGTCGCTCTAGTGAGAACAATCCAAGTTTCTCCAACCTCTCCTCATAGCTAATAACCTCCAGACCAGGCAGCATCCTGGTAAACCTCCTCTGCACCGTCTCCAACGCCTCCATATCCTTCTGGTAATGTGGTGACCAGAATTGCACGCAATATTCCAAGTGTGTCCTAACCAAGGTTCTATACAGCTGCAGCATGACTTCCCAGCTTTTATTGTCAATACCCCTGCCAATGAAGGCAAGCATGCCATATGCCTTCCTGACTACCTTATCCACCTGCGTTGCCACTTTCAGTGACCTGTGGACCAGTACACCCAGATCCCTCTGCCCGTCAATGCATTTAAAGGTTCTGCCATTTACTGTGTAATTCCTGCCTATATTAGACCTTCCAAAATGCATTGCCTCGCATTTGTCTGGATTAAACCCCATCTGCCATTTCTCCGCCCAAGTCTCCAACCGATCTATATCTCGTTGTATCCTTTGACAATCCTCTTCACTATCTGCAACTCCTCCAACCTTAGTTTCATCTGAAAACTTACTAATTACGCCAGTTACATTTTCCTCCAAATCATTTGCGTATACTAGGCCTCGATTGAACCTGCCTCCACCACACTTCCAGGCAGAGCTTTCCAGACCCGAACCACTCTCTGTGTGAAAAAGGTTTTACTCATGTCACAAAATCACAGAATCATAGAATCACACAGTGCAGAAGAGGCCCTTCGGCCCATCAAGCCTGCACCGTCACAGTTGCTTCTTTTGCAAATCACTTTAAATCTGTGCCCTCTCGTTCTTGATCCTTTTCTGAATGGGAACAGCTTCTCCCTATCTACCCTGTCCAGCCCCCTCATGATTTTGAACATTGCGATCAAATCTCCTCTTAGCCTTCTTCCCTCCAAGGAGAACAGTCCCAACCTCTCCAATCTATCCTCATAGCTGAAGTTTCTCATCCCTAGAACCATTCTTGTAAACCTCTTCTACACTCTCTCCAATGTGTTCACATCCTTCCTATAGTGTGGTGCCCAGAACGGTACACAATACTCCAGCTGAGGTCTAACCAGTGTCTTATATAAATTCAGCATAACCTCTGTGCTCTTGTATTCTATGCCCCTATTAATAAAGCCCAGGATACTATCTGCTTCATTAACTGCTCTCTCCACCTGTCCTGCCAACTTCAATAATCTATGTTCATTTAAACCCAGGTCTTTCTGCTCCTGCACCCCCTTCAAAATTTCACCCCTTATTTTATATCATCTGTCCATGTTCTTCCTACCAAAATGCATCACCTCACACTTCCCCACATTGAACTTCATCTGCCACCTATCTGCCCACTCCATCAACTTGTCTATGTCCTACTGAAGTTCCACACCATCCTCCTCATAGTTCACAACACTCCCAAGCTTTGTATCATCCACAAACTTTGAAATCGTCCCCTGCACACCAAGATCTACATCATTAATATATATCAGGAAAAGCAAGGGTTCCAATACTGACCCCTGGGGAACTCCACTACAAACCTTCCTCCAGCCCGAAAAACACCCATTGACCACTACTCTCTGCTTCCTAATTTTCAGCCAATTTTGTATCCACGTTGCTACTGTCCCTTTTATTCCATAAGCAATAATTTTTCTCACAAGTCTGTTGTGTGGCACTGTATCAAATGCCTTTTGAAAGTCCATGTACACCACATCAACAGCATTACCCTCATCGACCTTTTCTGTTACCTCTTCAAAAATCTCCAGCAAGTTATAGAGTCATAGAGGTTCACAGCGCAAAAAAATGCCCTTCGGCCCATCTAGTCTGTGCTGGTCAAACAAGCACCTAACTATTCTAATCCCATTTTCCAGCACTAGGCCCATAGCCTTGTTTGCCATGTGGCATCGCAAGTGCACATCCAAATAATTCTTCAATGTTATGAGGGTTTCTGCCTCTACCACCCTTTCAGGCAGTGAGTTCCAGATTCCCACCAGCCTCTGGGTGAAAGAATTCTTCCTCACATCCCCTTTAAACCTCCTGCCCCTTACCTTAAATCTATGCCCCCTGGTTATTGATCCCTCCACCAAGGGGAAAAGTTCCTTCCTGTCTACCCTATCTATGCCCCTCATTATCTTATACACCTCAATCATGTCCTCCCTCAATCTCCTCTGCTCCAGGGGAAATAACCCCAGTCTATCCAACCTCTCCTTATAACTAAAACTCTCCAGCCCAGGCAACATCCTGGTAAATCTCCTCTCCACTCTCTCTAGTACAATCACATCCTTCCTATAATGCAGATTCCAGAACTGCACACAATACTCTAGCTGTGACCTAACCAGCGTTTTATACAGTTCCAGCATAACCTCCCTGCTCTTATATTCTATGCTTCAGCTAATAAAGGCAAGAATTCCATATGCCTTCTTAACTATCTTATCTACCTATCCTGCTACCTTAAGGGATCTTAATGGACATGCACACCAAGGTCCCTCTGATCCTACGTATTTACCAGGGTCCTACCATTCATCATGTATTCCCGTGCCTTGTTTGTCCTGCCCATGTACATCACCTCACACTTATCCGGATTAAATTCCATTTGCAGTTAAACACAATTTCCCCTTTAGAAATCCATACTGGCTCTTCCTTATTAACCCATATTTTTCGATGTGACTACAAATTCTATCCTGATTAAAATTTTCTAGAATCTTGCCAACCACTGAAGTTAAATTGACTGGTCTGTAATTGCTGGGCTTATCCTTACAACCTTTTTTGAACAAGGGTGTAATGTTTGCAATTCTCCAGTCCTCTGGCACCACCCCTGAGTCTAGGGAAGACTGAAAGATTATGGCCAGTGCCCCTGCAATTTCTACTCTCACTTCCTTCAATATCCTTGGATGCATCTCATCCTTTCCCGGTGCCTTGTCAACTTTAATTACCGACAATCTATTCAACACTCCCTCCTGATCAATTTTGAACCCTTCTAGTGACAGAATTCCTCATCTGTCACCATGGCCTGGGTAGCATCTACCTCCTTGGTAAAGACGGATGCAAAGTATTCATTTAATACCTCAGCCATGGCCCCTTTGTCCAGGTGTAAATTCCCTTTTAGGGCCCTAATCGGCCCTAATCCTCCTTTTCCCACCCTTTTACTATTTATATGCCTGTAGAAGACTTTGGGAATCCCCTTTATGTTTGGCTGCCAGTCTTTTCTCATAATCCCTCTTCGCTTCCCTAATATGCTTTTTGACCTCCCCTCTGAACCATCTGTATTCCTCTTGGTTCTCAATTGTATTTTCTACCTGACACCTGCCATAAGCCCACTTTTTCTCCTTTATCTGAATTTCAATCTCCTTTTTCATCCAGGGAGCTCCGGATGTGTTTGCCCTACCTTTCCCTTTTGATGGGATATACCTTGCCTGTGCCCAAACCAATTCTTTTTTTGAAGGTAGCCCATTGTTCAGCTACAGCTTTTCCTGCCAATCTTTCATTCCAGTCTATCTGACCCAGCTCCGTTCTTGCCCCATTGAAGTCGGCTCTTTTCCAGTTAATTATTTTTACTCTGGATTGCCTATCGTCCTTTTCTATCATTATCCTAAAACGTACAATACAATGATCACTGTCTCCTAAATGCTCCCCAACTGACACTTGATCTACTTGGTCCACCTCATTCCCAAGATCCAGGTCCAACAGTGCGTCTTTTCTTGTTGGATTGGACACATACTGCTGTAGAAAATTCTCCTGAACACAATCTAGGAACTCTTGCCCCTCTCTGCCCTTTACACTACCACTGTCCCAGTCTACATTCGGGTAATTAAAGTCCCCCATTATAACTACTCTATAATGCCTGCATCTCTCTGTAATTTCCCTGCAGATTTGTTCTTCTACATCCTTCTCACTATTTGCCGGTCTGAACAATGTAATTGCTCCCTTTTTGTTCCTTAGCTTGAGCCAAACTGATTCTGCCCTTGACCCCTCTGGGACACCCTCTTCCCCCAGCACTGCAATGCTCTCCTTAACCAATACCACCACAACGGGTCAGTCGGACCTGTGAGATCACAGGTCACTCGGTTAGTTCAGAAGCAGATTCCCATGTCCAGTCTGTGTTAGAAAGTTGAGAAACTTGTTGCTTAACTGTGTAATAAGGGAGACATTGCAGCACAATTCTTGTGCCAGATGACGAGCAAGACAGAAAGGTTAATAGCAGCAAAGGGGAGATGCAACTGTGAAAGGTCAGGGGAAAGGGTTGTGGGCAGTGCAGAGCACCCAGCATCAAGGAACAACAATGTGTGGGTAGAGTTACAAACCTGTTCAACTCTTTAGTGGAAAAAGTGGTTTGAGGCACATTCAAACCTGACATTTCCTTTGCACTTTACTCAGAATTTGCCAGGGCCGCTTCTGGAGTTTGTGGTTTTACACAACGGCAAGGAGGTGTCAACTCCATCAACAGCGTTAGCACCCAGGCAGGCAGGAGAGCCACAGGCAGCAAACAGCAGACCACAGAACAGTAACAGAGCAAAACAGGAGCAGGGCAGGGAGCAGCAGGGAGTCAAGTGTAGTGCGAGGCAGGGAGTTACGTGCATAGCGGGACAGGGAGATACGTGTAGAGCGAGGCAGGGAGTTACGTGTAGAGCGAGGCAGGGAGTTACGTGTAGAGCGGGACAGGGAATCACGTGTAGAGCGGGACAGGGAGTTACGTGTAGAGCGGGACAGGGAGTTACGTGTAGAGCGGGACAGGGTGTTACATGTAGAGCGGGACAGGGAGTCACATGTAGAGCGAGGCAGGGAGTCACATGTAGAGCGAGGCAGGGAGTCACGTGTAGAGCGGGACAGGGAGTCACATGTAGAGCGAGGCAGGGAGTTACGTGTAGAGCGGGACAGGGAGTCACATGTAGAGCGGGGCAGGGAGTCACGTGTAGAGTGGGTCAGGGAGTCACATGTAGAGCGGGACAGGGAGTCACATGTAGAGCGAGGCAGGGAGTCACGTGTAGAGCGGGACAGGGAGTCACATGTAGAGCGAGGCAGGGAGTCACGTGTAGAGCGGGACAGGGAGTTACGTTTAGATCAGAACACGGAGTTACGTGTAGAGTGAGGCAGGGAGTCACGTGTAGAGCGAGATAGGGAGTTACGTGTAGAGCGAGATAGGGAGTTACGTGTAGAGTGAGGCAGGGAGTTACGTGTAGAGCGGGACAGGGAGCCACGTGTAGAGCGAGATAGGGAGTTACGTGTAGAGCGAGGCAGGGAGTCACGTGTAGAGCGGGACAGGGAGTCACGTGTAGAGCGAGGCAGGGAGTCACGTGTAGAGCGGGACAGGGAGTCACATGTAGAGCGAGGCAGGGAGTCACGTGTAGAGTGAGGCAGGGAGTCACGTGTAGAGCGGGACAGGGAGTCACGTGTAGAGCGAGGCAGGGTGTTACGTGTAGAGCGAGGCAGGGAGTCACGTGTAGAGCGGGACAGGGAGTCACGTGTAGAGCGGGACAGGGAGTCACGTGTAGAGCAAGGCAGGGAGTTACGTGTAGAGCGAGGCAGGGAGTCACGTGTAGAGCGAGGCAGGGAGTCACGTGTAGAGCGAGACATGGAGTCACGTGTAGTGCGAGGCAGGGCGTCATGTGTAGAGCGGGACTGGGAGTTACGTGTAGAGCGGGGCAGGGAGTCACGTGTAGAGCAGGACAGGGAGTCACATGTAGAGCGAGGCAGGGAGTCACATGTAGAGCGGGGCAGGGTGTCACATGTAGAGCGAGGCAGGGAGTCACATGTAGAGCGAGGCAGGGAGTCACGTGTAGAGCGGGGCAGGGAGTCACGTGTAGAGCGAGGCAGGGAGTTATGTGTAGAGCGAGGCAGGGAGTCACATGTAGAGCGAGGCAGGGAGTCACATGTAGAGCGAGGCAGGGAGTCACATGTAGAGCGGGGCAGGGAGTCACATGTAGAGCGAGGCAGGGAGTCACGTGTAGAGCGGGGTAGGGAGTCACATGTAGAGCGAGGCAGGGAGTCACATGTAGAGCGGGGCAGGGAGTCACGTGTAGAGCGAGGCAGGGAGTCACATGTAGAGCGAGGCAGGGAGTCACGTGTAGAGCGAGGCAGGGAGTCACGTGTAGAGCGGGACAGGGAGTCACATGTAGAGCGAGGCAGGGAGTTACGTGTAGAGCGGGACAGGGAGTCACATGTAGAGCGGGGCAGGGAGTCACGTGTAGAGTGGGTCAGGGAGTCACATGTAGAGCGGGACAGGGAGTCACATGTAGAGCGAGGCAGGGAGTCACGTGTAGAGCGGGACAGGGAGTTACGTTTAGATCAGAACACGGAGTTACGTGTAGAGTGAGGCAGGGAGTCACGTGTAGAGCGAGATAGGGAGTTACGTGTAGAGCGAGGCAGGGAGTCACGTGTAGAGCGGGACAGGGAGTCACGTGTAGAGCGAGGCAGGGAGTCACGTGTAGAGCGGGACAGGGAGTCACATGTAGAGCGAGGCAGGGAGTCACGTGTAGAGTGAGGCAGGGAGTTACGTGTAGAGCGGGACAGGGAGTCACGTGTAGAGCGGGACAGGGAGTTACGTGTAGAGCAAGGCAGGGAGTCACGTGTAGAGTGAGGCAGGGAGTTACGTGTAGAGCGAGGCAGGGAGTTACGTGTAGAGCGAGGCAGGGAGTCACGTGTAGAGTGAGGCAGGGAGTTAAATGTAGAGCGAGGCAGGGAGTCACGTGTAGAGTGAGGCAGGGAGTTACGTGTAGAGCGGGACAGGGAGTCACGTGTAGAGCGGGACAGGGAGTTACGTGTAGAGCAAGGCAGGGAGTCACGTGTAGAGTGAGGCAGGGAGTTACGTGTAGAGCGAGGCAGGGAGTTACGTGTAGAGCGAGGCAGGGAGTCACGTGTAGAGTGAGGCAGGGAGTTAAATGTAGAGCGAGGCTGGGAGTCACGTGTAGAGCGAGACAGGGTGTCACGTGTAGAGGTGTCAGGGAGTCAAGTGTAGAGTGGGACAGGGAGGCACGTGTAGAGTGGGACAGGGAGTCACGTGTAGAGTGGGACAGGGAGGCACGTGTAGAGTGGGACAGGGAGTCACGTGTAGAGTGGGACAGGGAATCACGTGTAGAGCGGGACAGGGATTCACGTGTAGAGGGTTCAGGGAGTCACGTGTAGAGCGAGACAGGGAGTCACGTGTAGAGTGGGACAGGGAGTCACATGCAGAGTGGGACAGGGAGTCACGTGTAGAGTGGGACAGGGAATCACGTGTAGAGCGGGACAGGGATTCACGTGTAGAGGGTTCAGGGAGTCACGTGTAGAGCGGGACAGGCATCACGTGTAGAGTGGGACAGGGAGTCACATGCAGAGTGGGACAGGGAGTCACATGTAGAGCGGGACTGGGAGTCACGTGTAGAGCGGGACAGGGAGTTACGTGCAGAGCGGGGCAGGGCGTCACGTGTGGAGGGGTCAGTGAGTCACGTGTAGAGTAGGACAGGGAATCACGTGTAGAGCGGGACAGGGAGTCACGTGTAGAGGGGTCAGGGAGTCACGTGTAGAGTGGGACAGGGAGTCACGTGCAAAGCAGGACAGGGAGTCACATGTAGAGCGGGACAGGGAGTCACGTGTAGAGCGGGGCAGGGAGTCACATGTAGAGCGGGACAGGGCATCACACGTAGAGCGGGACAGGGAGTCACGTGTGGAGGGGGACTGGGAGTCACATGTAGAGCGAGGCCGGAAGTCACGTGTAGAGCGAGGCCGGAAGTCACGTGCAGAGCGAGTCAGGGAGTCACGTGTAGAGCGGGCTAGGGAGTTACGTGTAGTGTGGGACAGGGAGTCACGTATCGAGGGGGACAGGGAGTCACGTGTAGAGCGGGAGAAACTTCTTTAGCCAGAGAGTGGTGAATCTATGGAATTCATTGCCACAGAAGGCTGTGGAGGCCAGGTCATTGAGTGTATTTAAGACCGAGATAGATAGGTCCTTGATGGGTAAGGGGATCAAAGGTTACGGGGAGAAGGCGGGAGAATGGGGTTGAGAAACTTATCAGCCATGATTGAATGGCGGAGCAGACTCAACGGGCCAAATGGCCATATTTCTGCTCCTATGTCTTATCGTCTTACGGGACAAGGAGTCATGTGGAGAGGAAGGCAAGGAGTCAGGTGTAGAGGGGTCAGGGAGTCACGTGTAGAGGGGGACAGGGAGTCACGCGTAGAGCGAGGCAGGGAGTCATGTGTAGAGGGGGCAGGGAGTCACGTGCAGGGCGGGACAGGGAGTCACGTGGAGAGGGGACAGGGAGTCACGTGGAGAGGGGAGAGGGAGTCATGTATAGAGGGGACAGGGAGTCTCGTGTAGAGTGGGACAGGGTGTCACGTGTAGAGTGGGACAGGCAGTCACGTGTAGAGTGGGACAGGCAGTCACGTGTAGAGGACGACAGGGAGTCACGTGTAGAGTGGGACAGGAAGTCACGTATAGAGGGGACAGGGAGTCACGTGTAGAGTGGGACAGGGTGTCACGTGTAGAGTGGGACAGGCAGTCACGTGTAGAGGACGACAGGGAGTCACGTGTAGAGCGGGACAGGGTGTCACGTGTGGAGGGGGCAGGGAGTCACGTGTAGAGTGGGACAGGGAGTCACGTGTAGAGTGGGACAGGGTGTCACGTGTAGGGCAGGACAGGGAGTCACGTGAAGAGCAAGCCAGGGAGTCATGTGTAGAGGGGGCAGGGAGTCACGTGCAGCACTGGACAGGGAGTCACGTGGAGAGGGGACAGGGAGTCACGTGAAGAGCAAGCCAGGGAGTCATGTGTAGAGGGGGCAGGGAGTCACGTGCAGCGCTGGACAGGGAGTCACGTGGAGAGGGGACAGGGAGTCACGTATAGAGTGGACAGGGAGTCATGTGTAGAGTGGGACAGGGAGTCACGTGGCGAAGGGACAGGGAGTCACGTATAGAGGGGACAGGGAGTCATGTGTAGAGTGGGACAGGGAGTCACGTGGCGAAGGGACAGGGAGTCACGTATAGAGGGGACAGGGAGTCATGTGTAGAGTGGGACAGGGAGTCACGTGTAGAGTGGGACAGGGAGTCACGTATAGAGGGGGACAGGGAGTCACGTGTAGAGGGGGACAGGGAGTCACGTGTAGAGGGGGACAGGGAGTCACGTGTAGAGGGGGACAGGGAGTCACATGTAGAGGGGGACAGGGAGTCACTTGCAGGGCGGGTCAGGCAGTCACATGGAGAGGGGGGCAGGGAGTCACATGTAGAGGGGGACAGGGAGTCACGTGTAGAGAGGGACAGGGAGTCACTTGCAGGGCGGGTCAGGCAGTCACATGGAGAAGGGGGCAGGGAGTCACATGTAGAGCAGCACAGAACAGGGACTCACGTGTTGAGGAGGACAGGGAGTCACGTGCTGAGTGGGACACGGAGTCACTTGGAAAGGGGCACACGGAGTCACATATCGATTGCGTCAGGATGTCACGTGTCAAGGGGACAGGGAGTCACATGTATATGGGGCTGGGAGTCACGTGTAGGAGGTGGCAGGGAGTCATGTTTAGAGCGGGGCAGGGAGCCATTTGTAGAGGGGGAGAGTGACTCACATGCAGAGCGGGACAGGGAGTCACGTGTAGAGGGGACAGTGAGTCACATGTAGAGGGGGACAGGGAGTCACGTGTAGAGAGGGACAGGGAGTCACGTGCAGGGCAGAGTGGGTCAGGGAGTCTCTGACTTGCTGCTTTCTCTGACCCTTATTATTCATTCCTTAAACTTACCGGTTTTGAAGCTATTTTGAGGAAGTGACTGTGTTGCTCTGTTTACTGAATTCCTGCCGCTGTTGATTTGCGTTTGAGGGTTTGTGTTTTTCTCACTTGCTCCCACTTAACCACCATTTGTATTTGTGCCAATCTCAGTCCTTGAGTGTGGAGTATGTCCAATTCACACAGATTGAATTTGCCCAGTGTCTGCTTATTGTGTCGGTAAATCAAAGCTGTTGAGCTGCCCTGAAGTGTCTCCCATCCCTCCCTTGATGGTACTTACATTCCCTGACTCTCCTGCTGGATTGGGATTTTACAATGAGCCCCACACCCTGTGTTATGACCCAGCAGTTTGGTAAAGCTGAGTTATTTAAAATCCTACAGGGGAACTTTAAACAACTGCCATAACCTATATTTTCCATTGGTGCGTTTGAGATGCAGCTCTAATTTCAGGAATAAGACCACCAGTTCTCGAGAGGTTTTTATACAAACTACATGAGACAATTTAATTTACACAAGTTAAACACATACACATGGCTACAAATTATTGTCATAATTTTTTAATAAATTCCCAAATTAATCTCCACTAAAGCAACAACAACCCATAGAGTTTAAACAGACATCAGGCAAAGCATTTTCACCTTACAAACTCAAAACGAGGTTCCTTTCACTTTGGTTCCTGTGTAGCCAGTTGTAGGCTTACAGCTGCTTTGATCTTACACACCTCTGATCTGCACACAAACTCCTCTCATTTATAGCTCTCTATGAATGTAAATTCTCGTTGTATCACCAGGCCCTTCGAACTCCACCTCTTCTAACAATAAAATCCCTTTCATAGCACCGATTTTATAAACATATTGCTTGATGTCTCCTAGCTAAATGCAAGATTTCACCCCCACTTTTGAATGCCCTGTTCAACAAAATGCAAATGTACCCTCCAACTTACTGTTTACATCTCAAAACTACTACATATCAAAACACCTAGACTAGCTAGGTTTAATCTAATTACACACCCACACAGACACACACGAACACCACAGACTAAACCTCTATTTAAAAAAAATTCCAATAACATTATATACATTAATAGCTTCATGACATACAGTCCTTACTGAGCTGAATGGTTGATGTTTCTCCCTCCCACGGCCTTCATGGTTTCTAGAGAGTTCTTATTCAACTGTCGCACTGAGGTATTCAATTTTCACTTTCAGGTCAGACTTTAGATCTCTTTAAAATTAATTTTCGGGGAACTTGTGGTCCTTATCAGCTGCTACCATGTTGTATGCTGCTTGTGACTGGCTAAGGATAGATTAGGGAGATAAACATGTCTGAACAATAACTGGTTTATTGGATGAACAGAACTACATACAGGTATAGCGGAATAGATGTTACTCAGTCTAACCCATCAGCATTCTCCCCCTCACCTCTTGGTTATGTGTGTCTTACATCATCATGTGGGAGCTATTGTTTCTCCAGTCCCACACATTAACCGTTTCAACCCTGAACACCCTCATATTACACATTACCTCTTTCCCCTCTTCCTCTATCAGCTCCACCCTCTCCATCCGTAATCCACCCCTTTACTATTTAAATGCCTGCATTGTCTTTCGGTTCCCAATGTTCATAATAATCCCACTTTTGATATTTAATTTGCAATGCTCCCTTGTACTGGTTTGAACTGGTTCCATTACACATCACATCAGTCTCTAGTGCAGCCATGAAATGTGGCCCCCTGGAACACTTACAAATAACAGTTACTTCCTAGCTCTTTATAGATATTTACAGCTAATACAACAATCTGTAACATCACTCTTTGAAACTCAATGCCCCATCAATGAAACTGTTCCAGCCGAAGATGATCAATCGATTTTTGGATATATCCTGAACCCCTTCTTAGATTCTTTTATAATGTATAATCTCTTCTACAAATATTGTTCAGGGTATCAGTTAGCTTTTAATATGTTGTGCCTCTATCTTGTAGATTTGACAATTGTTGCTCTTGTTGGTGAGTTGGTACTCTGTGCAGATGATCTGGTGTGTGTTATGCCCGGGCGTTGCAGGAGTCATGCTTGCTGTTGATAATGAGTCATTTCCTGGTGATGTTGTCTCTCTGGATACTAATGTTCCCAGTGTTGTTGATGGTCTTTTCTGTGTTTCCAGCTCTAGTGTAGGTCAAATATGGACCCAGTTTCTCTTCAACTGCTTTACTGGTCTGGTTTAGGGTTAGGGTTACTTCTCCACCGATGCTGACAGACCTGCTGAGTTTTTCCAGGTAATTCTGTTTTTGTTACTGGTCTGGGTCTCATTTATGTATGAACTTGGCAATGGATTTTGCTGGGCTCCAGGTTTTCATGATTGGGTCCGGTACGTGTAGGCTCTATCCTTCCAGCAGCTCAGGTAGGGATTGAGGATATTTGTTAAGTGCTGACCACCTCTTTCCAGTGCTTCAGTGAGTTGTGTCCTGCTTCCTGCTGGTCAATCAGAGAATGTATTTTGCTTGGCAGAGTAGTTTCATCTTTCCTTCCATTCAACAAGGGGCTGCGGATGATTTCACGTCGGCCTTGAGAGTGACAATGAGGCAAGGTTTGGATCTTTCCTTTTCTCTCAGCATTTCACTGGGGGTCTTCAATGATCTATGCACATTTACACCCAGGTCTTTCTGCTCCTGCACTCCCTTCAAAATTTCACCCCTTATTTTATATTGTATCCATGTTCTTCCTACCAAAATGCATCACCTCACACTTCCCCACATTGAACTTCATCTGCCACCTATCTGCCCACTCCACCAACTTGTCTATGTCCTCTTGAGGTTCCACACCATCCTCCTCATAGTTCACAACACTCCCAACCTTTCTATCATCCACAAACCTTGAAATTGTCCCCTGCACACCAAGATCTAGATCATTAATATATATCAGGAAAAGCAAGGGTCCCAGTACTGACCCCTGGGGAACTCCACTACAAACCTTCCTCCAGCCTGAAAAACATCCATTGACCATTACTCTCTGCTTCCTAATTTTAAGCCAATTTTGTATCTACGTTGCTACTGTCCCTTTAATTCCATGAGCAATAACTTTGCTCAGCTTATATTTCACCTCTCTACTAATTTTACTCAGTTCTGCTGAAGGGTCGTGAGGACTCGAAATGTCAACTCTTTTCTTCTCCGCCGATGCTGCCGGACCTGCTGAGTTTTTCCAGGTAATTCTGTTTTTGTTTTGGATTTCCAGCATCCGCAGTAGTTTTTTGTTTTTATATCTGTGTTTAATTGACTGCCACTCCTCTTCGAGAAATGCCTACCTTGAAGAAGTACTGCTCCGCACTCTGACAGGATTTCCGCCTCTCTCTTCTGCCTTGTTCACCTTCATTGCTTTCCATTTCTCTCCTGGTGTTTGACAAGGTGTTTACTAAAACCCGCTTTCACAGCCATATCTCCTTTCTCAGTGACCGTCTCTGTCTCCGACTTACCCCATGTGGATTTCAACTGAAATTCCGTCCCTCTTGTTTCGAACCCACCCAGGATTACAGGTATCTCCGGGACATAAAACGTTTATCGGACTGCTGTTCCCGTCGCATTCTGAGATCCACACTCAGTGCCATGCGCCGCCATATGAACACACTCGACCTCTCCCTCCAGCAGCACCGCTGCACCCTTTTTCACAGCTGCGCGTGCCCCCAGTTTCATTTTATTCTTCGCCTCATCCGACGCCTCAACAAGAAACTTTTTCTCTTTCTCTCAAGTGCTAAGAAACGCAAGCTCCAACAACTCATCGACACCAACACCCATCTGGGACCCTCCACCCCTGCTTGTCCCTCCGTCCCCACCCCATCTTCCAATCCCAGCCCCAGCCGCATATTCACTATACCCCCTGACCTTCCCCTCTCCAATGCTGATCGTTCAGTGCTCAGCAAAGGACTTAGCTTTATACCCTTACGCCCTCATCTCAATGGATTTCGAGCTCAGCACGATGCTGAACTCTTCTTCCGCTGCCTTCGTCTCTGTGCTCACTTCTTTGGGCAGGAGTCCTCTCCCCGTTCAATGGATCCTTTTACCCACCTCCAATATTCTCCCTCCACCTGGACCCCTCCCTCTGGATTCTAACGTTCTCTTGATCTTTTCATTGAGAACTGTTGGCGTGACATTAGCCGTCTCAATTTCTCTGCTCCTCTCACCCATTCTAATCTGTCTCTCTCCGAACTTGCTGCACTCCGTTCTCTCAGGTCCAACCCCAACATTGTCATCAAACCCACTGACAAGGGTGGTGCTGTTGTTGTCTTGCGCACTGACCTCTATCTCGCGGAGGCTGAGCGTCAACTCGCAGACACTTCCTCCCACCTCTCCCTGGACCATGACCACACCACTGAACATCAAGCCATTGTTTCCAGGACTGTCACTGACCTCATCTCCTCTGGAGATCTTCCTCCCACAGCTTCCAACCTGATAGTCGCCCAACCTCGGACGGCCCGCTTCTACCTCCTACCCAAAATCCACAAACAGAACTGTCCTGGCAGACCGATCGTGTCAGCCTGTTCCTGCCCCACGGAACTCATTTCTCGTTATCTTGACTCCCTTCTCTCTCCCCTTGTCTAGTCCCTTCCCACCTACATCCGTGATTCCTCTGACACCTTACGTCACATCAACAATTTCCAGTTCCTTGGCCCCAACCGCTTCCTCTTCACCATGGACGTCCAATCCCTCTACACCTCCATCCCCCACCAGGATGGTCTGAGGGCCCTTAGCTTCTTCCTTGAACAGAGGTCCGAACAATCCCCATCCATCACTACTCTCCTTCGTCTGGCTGAACTTGTTCTCACACTGAACAATTTCTCCTTTAACTCCTCTCACTTCCTCCAAATAAAAGGTGTGGCTATGTGTACCCGCATGGGCCCCAGCTATGCCTGTCTCTTTATGGGGTATGTGGAACATTCCTTGTTCCAGTCCTACTCCGGCCCCCTCCCACAACTCTTTCTCCGGTGCATCGATGATTACTTCGGTGCGGCTTCATGCTCTCGTCGGGACCTGGAAAAATTTATTAATTTTGCTGCCAATCTCCACCACTCCATCATTTTCACTTGGTCCATCTCTGACACTTCCCTTCCCTTCCCTTCCTTGACCTCTCTGTCTCAATTTCTGATGATAGACTGTCCACCAATATCCATTACAAGCCTACCGACTCCCACAGCTACCTCGACTACAGCTCCTCACACCCCACTTCCTGTAAGGACTCCATCCCAATCTCTCAGTTCCTTCACCTCCGTCGCATCTGTTCTGATGATGCTACCTTCAAAAACAGCTCCTCTAACATGTCCTCCTTCTTCCTTAACCGAGGTTTTCCACCCACGGTCGTTGACAGGGCCCTCAACCGTGTCCGGCCCATCTCCTGCACATCCGCCCTCACGCCTTCTCCTCCCTCCCAGAAACATGATAGGGTCCCCCTTGTCCTCACTTACTACCCCACCAGCCTCCGCATTCAAAGGATCATCCTCCGCCATTTCCGCCAACTCCAGCATGATGCCACCACCAAACACATCTTCCCTTCACCCCCCTTGACGGCATTCCGTAGGGATCGTTCCCTCCGGGACACCCTGGTCCACTCCTCCATCACCCCCTACTCCTCAACCCCCACCTATGGCACCTCCCCATGCCCACGCAGAAGATGCAACACCTGCCCCTTCACTTCCTCTCTCCTCACCGTCCAAGGGCCCAAACACTCCTTTCAAGTGAAGCAGCATTTCACTTGCATTTCCCCTAACTTAGTCTACTGCATTCGTTGCTCCCGATGCGGTCTCCTCTACATTGGAGAGACCAAACGCAAACTGGGCGACCACTTTGCAGAACACCTGCGGTCTGTCCACAAGAAAAACCCAAACCTCCCTGTCGCTTGCCATTTTAACACTCCACCCTGCTCTCTTGCCCACATGTCTGTCCTTGGCTTGCTGCATTGTTCCAGTGAAGCCCAACGCAAACTGGAGGAACAGCACCTCATCTTCCGACTAGGCACTTTACAGCCTTCCGGGCTGAATATTGAATTCAACAACTTTAGATCTTGAACTCCCTCCCCCATCCCCACCCCCTTTCCGTTTCTTCCCTCTCCCTTTTGTCTTTTTCCAATAATTTATATAGATTTTTCTTTTCCCACCTATTTCCATTATTTTTAAATCTATAACTGTAATGCCCTGTCAGTCTTTCCACCCCACCCCCACTAGAGCTGTACCTTGAGTGTCCTGCCATCCATTCTTAATTAGCACATTCTCTTAGATAATATCACCACCTTTTACACCTCTTTGTTCCTTTGTCTGTGACATCTTTTGATTATCTGCTCCTATCACTGCTTGCTTGTCCCTACAACCACCCCACCCCCAACTTCTCTCCCCCAACCTCCCCCCCCCCCAACCTTAAACCAGCTTATATTTCACCCCTCTCCTAATTTTACTCAGTTCTGTTGAAGGGCCATGAGGACTCGAAACGTCAACTCTTTTCTTCTCCGCCGATGCTGCCAGACCTGCTGAGTTTTTCCAGGTAATTCTGTTTTTGTTTTAACTTTTCTCACAAGTCTGTTGTGTGGCACTGTATCAAATGCCTTTTGAAATACCATGTACACTAAATCAACAGCATTACCCTCATCGACCTTTTCTGTTACCTCTACAAAAAACTCCAGAAAGTTAGTTAAACACGATTTCCCCTTTAGAAATCCATACTGGCTCTTCCTTATCAAGCCATATTTTTTCCATGTGACTACGAATTCTATCCTGAATAATTGTTTGTAATCTTGCCAACAACTGAAGTTAAATTGACTGGTCTGTAATTGCTGGGCTTATCCTTACAACCTTTTTTGAACAAGGGTGTAATGTTTGCAATTCTCCAGTCCTCTGGCACCTCCCCTGAGTCTAGGGAAGACTGAAAGATTATGGCCAGTGCCCCTGCAATTTCCACTCTCACTTCCTTCAATATCTTTGGATGCATCTCATCCGGTCCCGGTGCCTTGTCAACTTTAATTACCGACAGTCTATTCAACACTCCCTCCTGATCAATTTTGAACCCTTCTAGTGACAGAATTCCTCATCTGTCACCATGGCCTGGGTAGCATCTGCCTCCTTGGTGAAGGCGAATGCAAAGTATTCATTTAATACCTCAGCCATGGCCGCTTTGTCCATGTGTAAATTCCCTTTTAGGTCCCTAATCGGCCCTAATCCTCCTTTTCCCACCCTTTTACTATTTATATGCCTCTAGAAGACTTTGGGATTCCCCTTTATGCTTGGCTGCCAGTCTAATCTCATAATCCCTCTTCGCTTCTCTAATATGCTTTTTGACCTCCCCTCTGAACCTTCTGTATTCCTCTTGGTTCTCAATTGTATTTTCTACCTGACACCTGTCATAAGCCCACGTTTTCTCCTTTTTCTTAATTTCAATCTCCTTTTTCATCCAGGGAGCTCCGGATGTGTTTGCCCTACCTTTCCCTTTCGATGGGATATACCTTGACTGTGCCCAAACCAATTCTTTTTTTGAAGGTAGCCCATTGTTCAGCTACAGCTTTTCTTGCCAATCTTTCATTCCAGTCTATCTGACCCAGCTCCGTTTTGCCCCATTGAAGTCGGCTCTTTTCCAGTTAATTATTTTTACTCTGGATTGCCTATTGTCCTTTTCTATCATTATCCTAAAACGTACAATACAATGATCACTGTCTCCTAAATGCTCCCCAACTGACACTTGATCTACTTGGTCCACCTCATTTCCAAGATCCAGGTCCAACAGTGCGTCTTTTCTTGTTGGATTGGACACATACTGCTGTAGAAAATTCTCCTGAACACAATCTAGGAACTCTTGCCCCTCTCCGCCCTTTACACTACCACTGTCCCAGTCTACATTTGGGCAATTAAAGTCCCCCATTATAACTACTCTATAATGCCTGCATCTCTCTGTAATTTCCCTGCAGATTTGTTTTTCTACGTCCTTCTCACTATTTGCCGGTCTATAGACTACACTGAACAATGTAATTGCTCCCTTTTTGTTCCTTAGCTCGAGCCAAACTGATTCTGCCCTTGAACCCTCTGGGACACCCTCTTCCCCCAGCATTGCAATGCTCTCCTTAACCAATACCACCACCCCTCCTAATTTCCTTCCTTTCCCATCTCTTCTGAACACCTTGTACCCGGGAATATTTAATACCCAGTTCTGCCCTTCCTTGAGCCAGGTCTCTGTTATCGCCACAACATCATATTTCCTCATGGCAATCTGCACCTGTAACTCCCCAATCTTATTTACTGTACTCCGTGCATTCACATACGTGCATAGTAACCCTGATTTAGATATTGTTATTTATCCCGACTTTACCTATTAACTTACTATTCTCTATACTCGTGCTGTCTGTCCTTCACTGTATTTTGTGCCCCCTGGTATTCCTCTCTAATACTTTCTCTTGGTTCCCACACCCCTGCCGAGTTAGTTTAAACCCTCCCAACAGCATTAGCAAAACACCCCGCAAGGAACTCAGTCCCAGCTCTGTTCAGGTGCAACCCGTCCGGCTTGTACAGGTGCAATCTACCCCTGAGCCAGTCCCAGGGTCCCAGGAACCTAAAGCCCTCCCTCCCTGCATCATCTTTCCACCCACGCATTCATCTGTCTTACTGTCCGATTTCGGTACTCACTGGCACGTGGCACTAGGAGTAATACGGAGATTACTACATTCGATGTCCTGCTTGCTAATTTTCTACCATGCTCCCTAAATTCTGATTGGAGGAGCACATCCCCCTTCCTACCCAAGTCATTGGTACCAATGTGGACCACAGCCTCTGGCTGTTAACCCTCCCCCAGAAGAATGTCCTGCAGCCGCTCTGTGACATCCTGGACCCTGGCACCAGGGGGGCAACATACCATCCTGGAGTCAGATCTACAGCCACAGAAACACCTGTCTGTTCCCCTAACCATCCTGGAGTTACATCTACAGCCACAGAAACACCTGTCTGTTCCCCTAACCATCCTGGAGTGACGTCTACAGCCACAGAAACACCTGTCTGTTCCCCTAACCATCCTGGAGTGACGTCTACAGCCACAGAAACACCTGTCTGTTCCCCTAACCATCCTGGAGTCAGATCTACAGCCACAGAAACACCTGTCTGTTCCCCTAACCATCCTGGAGTTACATCTACAGCCACAGAAACGCCTGTCTGTTCCCATAACCATCCTGGAGTCAGATCTACAGCCACAGAAACACCTGTCTGTTCCCCTAACCATCCTGGAGTGACATCTACAGCCACAGAAACACCTGTCTGTTCCCCTAACCATCCTGGAGTGACATCTACAGCCACAGAAACACCTGTCTGTTCCCCTAACCATCCTGGAGTCAGATCTACAGCCACAGAAACACCTGTCTGTTCCCCTAACCATCCTGGAGTGACATCTACAGCCACAGAAACACCTGTCTGTTCCCCTAACCATCCTGGAGTTACATCTACAGCCACAGAAACACCTGTCTGTTCCCCTAACCATCCTGGAGTGACGTCTACAGCCACAGAAACACCTGTCTGTTCCCCTAACCATCCTGGAGTTACATCTACAGCCACAGAAACACCTGTCTGTTCCCCTAACCATCCTGGAGTGACATCTACAGCCACAGAAACACCTGTCTGTTCCCCTAACCATCCTGGAGTGACGTCTACAGCCACAGAAACACCTGTCTGTTCCCCTAACCATCCTGGAGTGACATCTACAGCCACAGAAACACCTGTCTGTTCCCCTAACCATCCTGGAGTTACATCTACAGCCACAGAAACACCTGTCTGTTCCCCTAACCATCCTGGAGTTACATCTACAGCCACAGAAACACCTGTCTGTTCCCCTAACCAATGACTCCCCTATCACTATGTCTCTTCCTTTCTTCTTCCTCCCCTCCTGTACAGCCGAGCCGTTCGTGGTGCCACAAACTTGGCTCTGACTGCACTCCTCCGAGGAACCAGCACCTTCACCAACTTCCAAAACGGAAAACCAATTGCTAAATTAAAGAAAGACTAGACTTTAGAAAGAATTTAATCCTCAATTTAACCCTTAAACTCCCTCACTCAATTTCCAACTGAAGCTCTCTACTGCAGCCAAACACAGCACTCCAGTGCAGTCTCTTTAGATCTTTATACCCAGATCCTCTATCTCATGTCTCTCCTGTGATGACAGCCCAGATAGGCTCACTGGCAGCCCCATTTCTCCCCCTGGCGTCTATTTCAGAGAGAAATGGGAACCCTGAACCCTGAAGAGTCGCCTGTGCAGTCTGACTGGGGCTTTACACAGGTTCCTCTTGTAGATCTGCTCCAGTGGACAATGCTCACTCTCCACAATGAACTTTCTCCTATAGAGATACATATGGAGCTTCTCACACCCAGACACAACTGTCAAAATCCCTCTTTCTATGTTGGCATACCTGGTCTCAGCTAAGATTGCAGTTTCCGATGTGAGCACTGTTGGTTTCCCCTCTTGTATCAGGGCCACTCCCAGTCTTTTTATAGAAACTTCCACTTGCAGAGTGAGAGGTTTTGTCTGTTGTAATGTGACAGGCTTGTCTCCTGACATGTTACGTTTCTGAGTTTGTTGAAACTCCTGATGGTCTGACTCTGAGCCCTGGTACTCTACATCTTCTTTCAGCTCCCTCACGTTTACACTATGAAGAAGCTCATGTATTTGATCAAGTCAAGGGAATTTCTCAACTCTCTCTTATCTCTTGGGGTTTCTGTCCCAGGGATAGCCAGGATTCAGTGTGGGCTCAACTTAATTCTGTCAGGTGTATACACCATTCCCAAGAACCGGCATTCTCTCACTTTGACAATGCATTTGTCTGCGTTTAACTTGATCCAAGCTTTCCTGCTTCTCTCCATGACATGTCGATGGTAGTCAAGATATTTTCCTTCTACATTATATATCCGGCTATCACAGAAACTAGGAGCAGGAGTAGGCCATTCGGCCCTTCCAGCCTGCTCCTCCATTCTATATGGATATGACTGATCCACTATCTCATCGCCATAGTCCCGCTTCCTCTCCATGCCCCTTGATGCCCCTAATATCCAAAAAATGATCAATTTCTACCTTGAATATACTCAGTGACCCGACCTCCACAGCTTCTGTGATAGAGAATTCCACAGGTTGACCACCCAGTGAATGAAGACATTTTTCCTCATCTCATCCCCGAATTGTCTGCCCCGTGTACTGAGACTGTGGCCCCTGGTTCTAGACTCCCTAACCAGGGGAAACATCCTCCCTGCACCAGTCTGTCTAGCCCTGTTAGAATTTTATACATTTCAATCAGATCCCCTCTCATTCTTCCAAACTCCAGTGGATACAGGTCTAGTCAAACCAATCTCTCCTCATACAACAGTCCTTCCATCCCCGGTATCAGCCTAGTGAACCTTCGCTGCACTCCCTCTATGACAAATATGTCCTTTCCTAGGTAGGGAGACCAAAACTGCACGCAATACTCCAGGTGTGGTCTCACCAAGGCCCTGTATAATTGCAGTAACACATCCCTACTTCTGAACTCAAACCCTCTTGCAATGAAGGCCAACATACCATTTGCCTTCCTAACTGCTTGCTGCACCTGCATGCTTGCTCTCAGTGATTGGTGTACAAGGACACCCAGATCCCTTTGTACTTCCACATTTCCCAATATATCAGCATTTAAATAATACTCTGCCTTTCTGTTTTTCACACCAAAGCGTATAACTTCACATTTATCCACGTTATACTGCATCTGCCATTTGTTTGCCCACACACACAACTTGTCTAAATCACCCTGAAGCCTCCTTGCATCCTCCTCACAACCCCACCCAGTTTTGTGTTATCAGCAAACTTGGAAATATTGCATTTGGTTTCCTCATCCAAGTCATTTATATATATTGTGAATAGCTGGGGCACAAGCACTGATCCCTGCGGTACACCACTAGTCACCGCCTGTCATCCAGAAAAAGACCCTTTTACTCCCACACTCTGTTTCTGGTCTGTCAACCAATTCTTAATCTATGCCAGTATATTACCCCCGATCCCAAGTGCTTTAATTTTGCCCACTAGCCTCTTATGTGGGACCTTATCAAAAGCCTTCTTGAAATCCAAATACACCACATCCACTTGTTCTCTGTTGTCTATTCTACCGATTACATCCTCAAAAAACTCCAGTAGATTAGTTAAACACAATTTCCCTTCCATAAACCCATGCTGACTTTGGCTAATCCCATTAATGCTTTCCAAGTGTTCTGTTACCACGTCTTTTATAATAGACTCTCGCATTTTCTCCACTACTGATGTTAGGCTAACTGGTCTGTAATTCTCTGTTTTGTCTCTACCTCCTTTTTTAAATAGTGGGGTTACATTTGCCACCCTCCAATCTGTAGGAACTGCTCCAGAGTCTATAGAATTTTGGAAGATGACCAATGCCTCCAATATTTCCAGGGCCACTTCTTTTAGCACAATGGGATGTAGATTATGAGGCCCGGGGGATTTTTCAGCCTTTAATCCCACTTAATTTCTCGAGCACCATTTTTTTACTAATACTGATTTTCTTCAATTCATCCCTCTCACTAGACCCTTGGTTCCCTAACATTTCTGAGAAATTATTTTTGTCCTCTTTTATTGAAGACAGATCCAAAATATGTGTTTAATTCTTCTGCAATTCTTTATTCCCCATTATAATTTCCCCGGTTTCTGACTGTAAGGGGCCTACATTTGTCTTCGCCAATCTTTATCTCTTCACATATTTATAGAAGCTTTTACAGTCAGGTTTTATGTTCCCAACAAGTTTACTCTCATACTCCATTTTTCCCTCATAATCAATCTTTTTCTCCACTTTTGCTGAATTCTAAACTGCCCCCAATCCTCAGGCTTATTGCTTTTTCTGGCAATTTTATATGTCTCCCCTTTGGGTCTAATACTATCCCTAATTTCTTTTGTAAGCCATGGTTGAGCCACATTTCCTGTTTTATTTTTGCGCCAGACAGGAATGAATAATTGTTGTAATTCATGCATATATTCCTTAATATCATCTGCTATGCCACCTGCTCTTTCACATCCTGTGTATGTAATTTCTCCTGGAACACACCCCAGCTCAGTTTAACGCCTGAAGGTAGGTGCAGGAATTTGAACCATTCAAAGGTTGTTCAGTCTTGTCATCAGTGAAGATTCCACCTCTAGTTTCACTTTCCAGTTCCAGTCGCCATTTTGGGCACCAAGTTTGGTGAAAACCTTTGCCACTGCCAGTGCTGGTTTGACCTATTCCAGTGTTGGAATGGGCAGTGATCCCTCTTTATGGATTGATTAAGATCTTTGGGATCCAGGCAAATTCTGAGCCATCTATTTGTCTTCTCTCTCACCAGGATGGAATTTATCCAATCTCAGTGACTCTGGCAATCACCTCCTTTTCTTCCATCCCCTCCAGCTCTCTTTAAGCTCCCCCTTTTAGATCTATTGGTATTTTCTGTGGGGGATGAAGCGCTGGGTTCATCGTTGGGTCAGTGATGATGTGATACTCAAAATCTTCAAAAATGGAGACATTTGCACCAGATCGTGTCAGTGGATGTAGTCTCTTCCATCCTCAGTGTCACCTCCTCCTCCTCATGGTTTACTGGGATAACCTGCAGCTCTTCACAACTGCTCAACCCTAGGATAACAGGACCGTCAGTTTCAGGGATGCAGAACGCCCAGTGAATGTCTTTCCCTTTGTGTGTGTTTGGGGTTGGGCAATCTTTCTAAGTGCACTACCTAGCTTGCCATAGTCCTGTGGCTCTGCAATGAGGTAAGCTGACTATAGCCTGCCAATTCTATCCAGTTCAATGAAGCCACTCACAGGGACAGACACTGATGAAGACTGCTATCCTTATACATCAAATATGGTGTCATGAAGTAAAGAAAAATACAATTTTAAACCCTGGGGATTTGCAGAGAAGACATTGAGAACTCAGGAACACAGAAAGGTTCAAATCTGCAAAAACGCTTCTGAAAATTAAGTCATTGGCCAGAATTTTATGGCGTCTCTTGCCTGGCAGGATATTATGGTCCTGCCAAACTGAATGGAGATTTAAATGGCTCATCTCAACCATTGGGGGAGATATGCCACAGAGGGGCTGTAAAATCCTGTCCATAATGAAAAGCTGTAAATAGCATACTGGCTACAGAAAAGACAGAGCTGAGAAAGACACACAGAAAGGTTCAAATCTGCAGAAAGCTACTGAAAATATGACTAAGGAAAAGCACAGAGCTACAGTAAAAGTACAAAGGAAACATAGACAAAGGCTGCACATAAATTACTCAGTGAATAAAATGGACAATAAATTTTCCAACCCCATCTCCAGTCAAATTGAAAAGTGATGCATGGCAAAACTGGCAGTTTTTCCACTCACAATGGCAACACTATGAGATTGCAACAGACTTAATTTACAAGCCTGAACCGCTTAGAGTAGCCACACTGTTAACATACCTGGGGAGAGACAGCTACAAATTATAAACCACCCTCAATTTAACACTAATGGGGAGCGACTGCTACATATTGTAAACCACCCTCAATCTAACAGATGAGAAAGAAAAAAGATGACAGAGGTTTTGAAAGCCTTGATTGCATATTTTGAACTCCACGTGAATGTTACATATGAACATTATCTATTCAATACTAGAGTTCAGGGTGAAAATGAAACCATTGAACGATATGTGATGGCAGTAATGCAGCTGGCAAAATCATGTAAATCTGGATACCTGAAAGATAACCTGATTAAAGATCGAATTGTCTTAGGCCTAAGAGATCCCACAGTGACAACAAGTCTGCTGAAAGGTGACAAACTGACACTAAAGAATCACAGAATCACAGATCGTTGCAGTGCAGAAGGAGGCCGTTCAGCTCATCATGCCTGCACTGGCTCTCTGTGCATTTTAACTTCATGCCAATCTCCTGCCTTATCCCCGTACCCCTGCACATTGTTTCTATTTGAATAATCATCCAATGTCCTCTTGAAGACCTCGATTGAACTTGCCTCCATCACACTTCCAGGCAGCGCTTTCCAGACCATAACCACTCGCTGTGTGAAAAAGTTTTTTCTCGCCTTGCATTTGCTTCTTTTGCAAAAGACTTTAAATCTGTGCCCTCTGGTTCTCGATCCTTTTACGAGCAGGAACAGTTTCTCCCTATCTACTCTGTCCAGCCCCCTCATGATTTTGAAAACTTCTTTCAAGTCTCCTCTTAGCCTTCTCCTCTCCAAGGAGAACAGTCCCAACCTCTCCAATCTATCCTCATAGCTGAAGTGGCTCATCCCTGGAATCATCCTCATAAACTTTTTCTGCACTCTGACCAAAGTGTTCACATTCTTCCTACAGTGTGGCTCCCAGAACTGTACACAAATACTCCAGCTGAGGTCTACCTAGTGTCTTATATAAATTCAGCATAATCTCCCTGCTCTTGTACTCTAAGCCCCTATGAAATGCCAGTGAGAGCACATGTCTGGCAGGGCAGAGCAGGGAGTTCATTGTGCTGAGAGACATTACAGGCTGAAAGAGCAGAGCGATCAGAGAAAAAGGTCAAGATGCAGACACTGCAGAGAACGGCATGCACAGGAAAATAAGGATTGGCCAGCATGGGGGATGCAATGTTTTAACTGCAAGAATCAGAATCATTTCGCACACAAGTCTCTGGCTGGAAAGAAGCAAGACGAGCTGATACAGATGGCCACTGGAGAGATATCAGCAGATCAAGACGAGCTGATACAGATGGCCACTGGAGAGATATCAGCAGATCAAGACGAGCTGATACAGATGGCCACTGGAGAGATATCAGCAGATCAAGACGAGCTGATACAGATGGCCACCGGAGAGATATCAGCAGATCAAGACCAGCTGATACAGATGGCCGCTGGAGAGATATCAGCAGATCAAGACGAGCTGATACAGATGGCCGCTGGAGAGATATCAGCAGATCAAGACGAGCTGATACGGATGGCCGCTGGAGAGATATCAGCAGATCAAGACGAGCTGATACAGATGGCCGCTGGAGGGATATGAGCAGATCAAGACGAGCTGATACGGATGGCCGCTGGAGAGATATCAGCAGATCAAGACGAGCTGATACAGATGGCCGCTGGAGAGATATCAGCAGATCAAGACGAGCTGATACAGATGGCCACTGGAGAGATATCAGCAGATCAAGACGAGCTGATACAGATGGCCACTGGAGAGATATCAGCAGATCAATCTGATGAAGAACAATACACCAATCAACAGGGTGGCCCTGTGAAGTGGATAGGAGACAGATGGTTTGTGACCGTGAGAATGATGACAGCAGAGGGAGAATATCAAGTGAACAAGAAGTGTCAGACAGACACTGGTGCTTCATGGAACATCATAACCTTCACAGACCTGTGCAAAATGGCTCAACATGGTGATCAAAAACTGAAGCCCTGGAAAGTGAGCCTGAGGCTATATGATGGCATGATACTCGCATCAAGAGGACAAATTAGTCTGAGAGCCCAATGCAATGGCAGAAAAGAAGATCTAAAGTTCCAGATCATAGACGGTACACAACGGCTGCCCATCCCAGCTGGAGCAAGTCTAAAGCTGGGACTGGTAACCCTGAACATGCCAACAGAGATTCACAATGTGTCGCAGCACCCACAACCACTGACCACTGAGGAATACAAAGATCTGTCTACAGGGTTTGGGTGTCTATCTGGAGAATATTATCTCAAACTAGATGAGAATGTAAGGCCAACTCAGCATCTGCTGAGCAGAGTTCCAGCTGCCCTCGAGTCAAACCTAAAAAACAAGGTAGAAGATCTGGAAAAGAGGAGAGGGATCAAGAAAGCGAAAACTCCGACAGGCGGGATTATCAGCTCGGGAACAATGAAACCACCTGGAAATCTGTGAGTGTGCGTCAACCTAAAGGATCTAAATAAAGCACTGAAGAGGTCTCACTGCCCCATGCCAACTATCGAAGGAATTTTGATGTACTTGAGAAGGTAAAGGTCTTTACTACTCTGGATATAAAGGATGGTTATGGGCGAGTAAAGCTGGGTGAGAGCTGCAGCTCTGGACATTGTTTGGGAGATGCAGATGGTTGAATACGCCACTTGGCATTTCCATGGCTCCAGTAGATTATCAACACAGACAGCGAGAAAGAGTCAGTGATTTTCCCCGAGTGGAAGCCATTGTGGAAGACCTACTAGCCTGTGGACCTAGAGACTCAATGAAAGAAGCTATAACTGACCATGATCAGAATTTAATGCGTGGATATGGAATTGGCTGAGGGATAGAAACAGAGAGTAATGGTCAATGGGTATTTTTCAGGCTGGAGGAAGGTTTGTAGTGGAGTTCCCCAGGGGTCGGTATTGGGACCCTTGCTTTTCCTGATATATATTAATGATCTAGATCTTGGTGTGCAGGGAGCATTTTCAAAGTTTGTGGATGATATGAAGCTTGGGAGTGTTGTGAACTATGAGGAGGACGGTGTGGAATTTCAAGAGGACAGAGACAAGTTGGTGGAGTGGGCAGATCGGTGGCAGATGAAGTTCAATGTGGGGAAGTGTGAGGAGATGCATTTTGCTGGGAGAACATAGACAGACAATATAAAATAAGGGGTGCAAGTCATAAGGGGAGTAGGAGCAGAGGAACCTGGGTGTTCAGCCAGGCAGACCATGGATGAAGCTGGGAGTAGACCTCTTCACTAGCCAGGAACTGATTGTCTTGCTACTGTAGAATATTATTCTGACTACTGGGGGTTAGACCAGCTGACTTGAATGAAGAAACAAATAGTAAAATGCCTGAAAGTACCTGAGAAGTTATCTTCTTCCAGACAATGTGACGAGTGACAATGGCTCTCAGGTTACAAGTTTTTAAGCATTCATTCACAGGATGTGGGCGTCGCTGGCTGGGCCAGCATTTATTGCCCATCCCTAGTTGCCCCTTGAGAAGGTGGTGGTGAGCTGCCTTCTTGAACCGCTGCAGTCCATGTGGTGTAGGTACACCCACAGTGCTGTTAGGGAAGGATTTCCAGGATTTTGACTCAGCGACAGTGAAGGAACGGTGATATATTTCCAAGTCAGGATGGTGAATGACTTGGAGGGGAACTTCCAGGCAGTGGTGTTCCCAATTATCTGCTGCCCTTGTCCTTCTAGATGGTAGTGGTCGTGGGTTTGTGAGGTGCTGTCGAAGGAGCCTTGGTGAGTTTCTGCTTTGCATCTTGTAGATGGTACATACTGAGTATTGTGGGAGCTACACTCATCCAGGCAAGTGGGGAGTATTCCATCACACTCTTGACTTGTGACTTGTAGATGGTAGACAGGCTTTGGGGAGTCAGGAGGTGAGTTACTCGTCGCATGATTTCTAGCCTCTAACCTGCTCTTGTAGCCACAGTATTTATATGGCTAGTCCAGTACAGTTTCTGGTCAATGATAATCCCCAGGGTGTTGATAGTGGGGGATTCAGTGATGGTAATGCCATTGAACATCAAGGGGCGATGGTTGAATTCTCTCTCTTGTTGGAGTTGGTCATTGCCTGGCACTTCTGTGGCATGAATGTTACTTGCTACTTGTCAGCCCAAGCCTGGATATTGTCCAGGTCTTGCTGCATTTGGACATGGACTGCTTCAGTATCTGAGGAGTAGTGAATGGTGCTGAACATTGTGCAATCATCAGCGAACATCCCCACTTCTGACCTTATGATGGAAGGAAGGTCATTGATGAAGCAGCTGAAGATGATTGGGCTGAGGACACGACCCTGAGGAAATCCTGCAGTGATATCCTGGAGCTGAGATGACTGACCTCCAACAACCACAACCACCTTCCTTTGTGCTAGGTATGACTCCAACCAGTGGAGAGATTTCCCCCTGATTCCCATTGACTCCAGTTTTGCTAGGGCTCCTTGATGCCACACTCGGTCAAATGCAGCCTTGATGTCAAGGGCAGTCACTCTCACCTCACCTCAGGAGTTCAGCTCTTTTGTCCATGTTTGAACCAAGGCTGTAATGAGGTCAGGAGCTGAGTGGCCCTGGCGGAACCTAAACTGGTGAGCAGGTTATTGCTAAGCAAGTGCTGCTTGATAGCACTGTCAATGACCCTTCCATTACTTTACTGATGACGGAAAGTAGATTGATGGGGTGGTAATTGGCCGGGTTGGATTTGTCCTGCTTTTTGTGTACAGGACATACCTGGGCAATCTTCCACATAGCCGGGTAGATGCCAGTGTTGTGGCTGTACTGGAACAGCTTGGCTAGGGGCACGGCAAGTTCTGGAGCACAAGTCTTCAGTACTATTGCTGGAATATTGTCAGGGCCCATAGCCTTTTCAGTATCCAGCACCTTCAGCTGTTTCTTGATGTGACGGGGAGTGAATCAAATTGGCTGAAGACTGGCATCTGTGATGTAGTCATCAGTCAGCAGTGGTGTTACTGAGCCACTCTCAGTGATGGAAATCGAAGTCCCCCACCCAGAGTACATTCTGTGCCCTTCCTACCCTCAGTGCTTCCTCCAAATGGTGTTCAACATGGAGAAGCACTGATTCATCAGCTGAGGGAGGGCGGTACGTGGTAATCAGCAGGAGGTTTCCTTGCCCATGTTTGACCTGATGCCATGAGACTTCATGGCGTCCGGAGTTGATGTTGAGGATTCCCAGGACAAGTCCCTCCCGACTGTATACCAATGTGCCGCCACCTCTGCTGGCTCTGTCCTGCTGGTGGGACTGGACATACCCAGGGCTGGTGATGGTGGTGTCTGGGACATTATCTGTAAGGTATGATTCTGTGAGGATGACTATGTCAGGCTGTTGCTTGACTAGTCTGTGAGACAGCTCTCCCAGTTTTGGCACTAGGCCCCAGATGTTAGTAAGGGAGACTTTGCAGGGTGACAGGGCTGAGTTTGCCGTTGTCGTTTCTGGTGCCTAGGTCGATGCCGGGTGGTCCGTCTGGTTTCATTCCTTTTTTGTGACTTTGTAGCAGTTTGTTACAACTGAGCGTCTGGCTCGGCCATTTCAGAGTCAACCACATTGCTGTGGGTCTGGAGTCACATGTAGGCCAGACCAGGTAAATACAGCAGATTTCCTTTCCTAAAGGGCATTAGTGAACCAGATGGGTTTTTACAACAATTGACAATCACTTCATGGTCATCATTAGTCTCTGAATTCCAGGTTTTTATTGAATTCAAACCCGGGTCCCCAGAGTATTACCCTTGGTCTCTGGGTTACCAGTCCAATTACAATAACACCTACGCCATTGTCTCCCCTAATTAGTTCCTAGCTATTTACAGATACTTACAGATAACAAAACAACACATAACATCCATCTCACCCCCTCCATATTTCCCATCACTCTTTATTCCACCCAATCTCTCTCTCCCTCTCTCTTCCCTCACACTGTCACTCACCTTCCCTCACCCTTTCTCTCTACTCCCCTCTCCTCCTGCCTTCTTTACCCTCTCCCTCCAACCCCCTCAGTCTCCCCCCACCCCCACATTACACTGCACGTCTTTCCCCTCTCTCTCTCTCTACAGGTACTCTCCGCCCTCGCCCTTTCCCTCTCCCTTTTCTCACCCTCAACATTCCCATCTCACTGCCCCCTCCTCTTCTTCTGTGTTCCCTTCCCTCTCTAAAGGACATACAGAGTGGGTGAAAGGTTATTATTGAAACAGAGGAACATGGTGAAAATCGACGTTGCTGTTGACAGCTCCACTCAAAGTGAGCTGAACTGTGTTTCCTTATTTACTGAAGGAAGTGAATGTTCTGTATGTCATATGTTTATTGTGTTAACATTTTCCTGTTTTAGGTACAAGTGCAGTGTTAGCAGATAACCTACAAAAAATAATGCATGGAACTATGCACCAAACAGTGCATCTCCCTCTGCACCACAACATCAGTGACCCAAATGAACTGTTTAGTTTGGAGTGGAGAAATCATTCAGAATAAGACAGCAAGAGCCATCCTCATATTCTCCCCCAACTCACCCGCCCCATACATCTCAGAGACCTTTAAAAACCGAGTGAACTTCTTCAAGTCCAAAGCTGAATTATCACTTAAAAATATCCAGCTGGCTGATGAAGGACTGTATGAACTGGAGGTGACGAAGTCGGATGGGAAATCTTGGAAATGCTCCCGTTTTTTTGACAGTCAATGGTAAATTGATTTCACTTCTCAATGTGTGGTTTACAGTCACTTCCTGAGGTGCAATTTGCTTAACTTTCTGCTCAGTGCTGATACCGATGAAAACAAGGACAGGATGTGTGGCAGAGGCCGGGCAGTGGAAACAACGGGTGTAACGGGGAAAAGGAGGAAAGTGGAGTAAAAGCCACATCCAGACATACAATTCGAGCAGCACAAAAACACTCACCCCGTCAGGCATCTGTTACCTTCGTCAGAGGTAATCCACTGAGGGGGAAAATGACCCTTATCCCCATAATCCTGCAGAATCCACTCTCTCCCCAAAATCCTGCACAACCCAACCTCTCCCCATAATCCTGCACAACCCACCCTCTCCCCCGTAATCCTGCAGAACCCAATCTCTCCCCATAATCCTGCACAACCCACCCTCTCCCCAAAATCCCTGCTCAACCCACCCTCTCCCCCTATTCCTGCAGAACTCAATCTCTCCCCATAATCCTGCACAACCCACCCTCTCCCCAAAATCCTGCTCAACCCACCCTCTCCCCCTAATCCTGCACAACCCACCCTCTCCCCATAATCCTGCACAACCCACCCTCTCCCCAAAATCCTGCACAACCCCACCCTCTCCCCATAATCCTGCACACCCACCCTCTCCCCAAAATCTTACACAACCCACCCTCTCTCCATAATCCTGCACAACCTACCCTCTCCCCATAATCCTGCACAACCCACCCCTTCTCCCCATAATCTTACACAACCCACCCTCTCCCAATAATCCTGCACAACCCACCCACTTGCCTTTAGTCCCTGCACAACCCAACCACTCCCCATAGTCCTGCACAACCCACCCTCTCCCCATAATCCTGCACAACCCACCCACTCCCCATAGTCCTGCACAACCACTCTCTCCCCATAATCCTGCACAACCACTCTCTCCCTATAATCCTGCACAACCAAACCTCTCCCCATAATCCTGCACAACCCACCCTCTCCCCATAATCCTAAAGAACCCCACCCTCTCCCCATAATCCTTCACAACCCACCCTCTCCCCATAATCCTGCACAACCCACCCTCTCCCCATAATCCTACAAAACCACCATCTCCCCATAATTCTGCACAACCCACCCACTCCCATAATGCTGCACACCCAACCTCTCCCCATAATCCTGCACAACCCACCCTCTCCCCATTAATCCTGCACAACCCACCCTCTCCCCATAATCCTGCACAACCACCTCTCCCGATAATCCTGCACAATCCACCCTCTCCCCATAATCCTGCACAACCCACCCTCTCCCCATAATCCAGTACAACCCACCCTCTCCCCATAGTCCTGCACAACCCACCCTACCCCCATATCCTGCACCACCCACCCTCCCCATAATCCTGCACAACCCACCCTCTCCCATAATCCTGCCACCCCCCCC
>NW_027598378.1:12500-46331 GCF_964194155.1 Cetorhinus maximus | reverse complement strand
TGAGTGAGTGAAAGGGTGAGTGGGTGAGTGAGTAAATGGGTGAGTGGGTGAGTGAGTGAGTGAATGGGTGAGTGGGTGAAAGGGTGAGTGGGTGAGTGAGTGAGTGAATGGGTGAGTGGGTGAATGAGTGAGTGGGTGAGTGGGTGAGTGGGTGAGTGAGTGAATCGGTGAGTGGATGAGTGAGTGAATGGGTGAGTGAGTGAGTGAGTGAATGGGTAGGTGGGTGAGTGAATGAATGGGTGAGTGAGTGAATGGGTAGGTGGGTGAGTGAATGGGTGAGTGGGTGAGTGAGTGAATGGGTAGGTGGGTGAGTGAGTGAATTGGTGAGTGGGTGAGTGAGTGAGTGGGTGAGTGGGTGAATCGGTGAGTGGGTGAATGGTTGATGGGTGAGTGAGTGAATGGGTGAATGAGTGAATGGGTGAGTGGGTGAGTGAGTGAGTGAGTAAATGGGTGAATGGGTAGGTGGGTGAATGGGTTAGTGGGTGAGTGGGTGAGTGAGTGAATGGGTGAATGGGTGAGTGAGTGAATGGGTAGATGGGTGACTGGGTGAGTGAGTGAATGGGTGAGTGAGTGAATGGGTGAGTGAGTGAGTGAATGGGTAGGTGGGTGAGTGGGTGAGTTAGTGAATGGATGAGTGAGTGAATGGGTGAGTGGGTGAGTGAGTGAATGGGTGAGTGAGTGAGTGAATTGGTGAGTGGGTTGAGTGAGTGAATGGGTGAGTGGGTGAGTGGGTGAGTGAGTGAATGGGTGAGAGGGTGAGTGAGTGAATGGGTGAGTGAGTGAGTGAGTGAATGGGTGAGTGAGTGAATGGGTGAGTGGGTGAGTGAGGAATGGGTGAGTGAGTGAATGGGTGAGTGAGTGTGTGGGTGAATGGGTGAGTGGGTGAATGGGTGAGTGGGTGAGTGAGTGAATGGGTGAATGAGGTGAGTGGGTGAGTGGGTGAGTGAGTGAATGGGTGAGTGGGTGGTGAGTGAATGGGTAGGTGGGTGAGTGAGTGAATTGGTGAGTGGGTGAGTGAGTGAGTGGGTGAGTGGGTGAATCGGTGAGTGGGTGAATGGTTGATGGGTGAGTGAGTGAATGGGTGAATGAGTGAATGGGTGAGTGTGTGAGTGAGTGAATGAGTGAGTGGGTGAGTGAGTGAATGGGTGAGTGGGTGAGTAAGTGCGTGGGTGAGTGAGTGAATGGGTGAGTGATGAATGGGTGAGTGGGTGAATGGGTGAGTGGGTGAGTGAGTGAATGGGTGAGTCAGTGAATGGGTGAGTGCGTGAATGAGTGGGTGAGTGAGTGAGTGGGTGAGTGAGTGAATGGGTGAGTGAGTGGGTGAGTGGGTGAGTGAGTGAATGAGTGAGTGAGTGAATGGGTGAGTAAGTGAATGGGTGAGTGAGTGAATGGGTGAGTGAGTGGGTGAATGGGTGAGTGGGTGTGTGAGTGAGTGGGTGAAAGGGTAGGTGGGTGAGTGAATGAATGGGTGAGTGAGTGAATGGGTAGGTGCATGAGTGAGTGAATGGGTGAGTGGGTGAGTGGGTGAGTGGGTCAATGGGTGGGTGAGTGAATGGGTAGGTGGGTGAGTGAATGGGTGAGTGGGTGAGTGAGTGAATGGGTAAGTGAGTGAGTGGGTGAGTGAGTGAATAGGTGAGTGGGTAAGTGAGTAAATGGGTTGGTGGGTGAGTGAGTGAATGGGTGAGTGGGTGAGTGGGTGAGTGGGTGAATTGGTGAGTGGGTGAATTGGTGAGTGGGTGAATGGGTGAGTGGGTGAGTGAGTGAATGGGTGAGTGGGTGAATGAGTGAATGGGTGAGTGTGTGAGTGAGTGAATGGGTGAGTGAGTGAATGGGTGAGTGGGTGAATGAGTGAATGGGTGAGTGGGTGAGTGAGTGAATGAGTGAGTGAGTGAGTGGGTGAGTGGGTGAATGGGTGAGTGGGTGAATGGGTGAGAGGGTGAGTGAGTGAATGGGTGAATGAGTGAATGGGTGAGTGGGTGAGTGAGTGAATGGGTGAGTAGGTGAATGAGTGAATGGGTGAGTGGGTGAGTGGGTGAGTGAGTGAATGGGTGACTGGGTGAGTGGGTGAATGGGTAGTTGGGTGAGTGAGTGAATGGGTGGTGAGTGAGTGGGTGGGTGAGTGGGTGAGTGGGTGAGTGAGTGAGTGGGTGAGTGGGTGAATGGGTGAGTGGGTGAATCGGTGAGTGGGTGAGTGAGTGAATGGGTGAATGAGTGAATGGGTGAGTGGGTGAGTGAGTGAATGGGTGAGTAGGTGAATGAGTGAATGGGCGAGTGGGTGAGTGGGTGAGTGGGTGAGTGAGTGAATGAGTGAGTGGGTGAGTGAGTGAATGGGTGAGTGGGTGAGTGAGTGAATGGGTGAGTGGGTGAGTGAGTGAGTAGGTGAATGAGTGAATGGATGAGTGATGAATGGGTGAGTGGGTGAATGGGTGAGTGGGTGAGCGAGTGAATGGGTGAGTTAGTGAATGGGTGAGTGCATGAGTGAGTGAGTGGGTGAGTGAGTGAGTGGGTGAGTGAGTGAATGGGTGAGTGAGTGGGAGAGTGGGTGAGTGAGTGAATGCGTGAGTGAGTGAATAGGTGAGTGAGTGAGTGGGTGAGTGAGTGAGTGGGTGAGTTAGTGAATGGGTGAGTGAGTGGGTGAATGGGTGAGTGGGTGTGTGAGTGAGTGGGTGAATGGGTAGGTGCGTGAGTGAGTGAATGGGTGAGTGGGTGAGTGAGTGAATGGGTGAGTGGGTGAGTGGGTGAATGGGTGAGTGAGTGAATGGGTAGGTGGGTGAGTGAATGGGTGAGTGGGTGAGTGAGTGAATGGGTAAGTGAGTGAGTGGGTGAGTGAGTGAATGGGTGAGTGGGTGAGTGAGTAAATGGGTAGGTGGGTGAGTGAGTGAATGGGTGAGTGGGTGAATGGGTGAGTGGGTGAGTGGGTGAATGGGTGAGTGGGTGAATGGGTGAGTGGGTGAGTGAGTGAATGGGTGAGTGGGTGAATGAGTGAATGGGTGAGTGAGTGAATGGTTGAGTGAGTGAATGGGTGAGTGGGTGAATGAGTGAATGGGTGAGTGGGTGTGTGGGTGAGTGGGTGAGTGAGTGAATGGGTGAGTGGGTGAGTGAGTGAACGGGTGAGTGGGTGAATGAGTGAATGGGTGAGTGGGTGAGTGAGTGAATGGGTGAGTGAGTGAATGGGTGAGTGGGTGAATGGGTGGGTGGGTGAGTGAGTGAATGGGTGAGTGAGTGAATGGGTGAGTGGGTGAGTGAGTGAATGGGTGAGTGGGTGAGTGAGTGACTGGGTTGGTGGGTGAGTGGGTGAGTGGATGAGTGGGTGAATGGGTGAGTGAGTGAATGGGTGAGTGGGTGAGTGAGTAAATGGGTGAGTGGGTGAGTGAGTGAGTGAATGGGTGAGTGGGTGAAAGGGTGAGTGGGTGAGTGAGTGAGTGAATGGGTGAGTGGGTGAATGGGTGAGTGGGTGAGTGGGTGAGTGGGTGAGTGAGTGAATGGGTGAGTGGATGAGTGAGTGAATGGGTGAGTGGGTGAGTGAGTAAATGGGTGAGTGAGTGAATGGGTGAGTGGGTGAGTGAGTGAATGGGTGAGTGGGTGAGTCGGTGAGTGAGTGAGTGAGTGAATGGGTGAGTGAGTGAGTGAGTGAGTGAGTGAGTGAGTGAGTGAATGGGTGTGTGAGTGAGTGAGTGAGTGAATGGGTGAGTGAGTGAGTGGGTGAGTGAGTGAATGGGTGAATGGGTGAGTGAGTGAATTGGTGAGTGTGTGAGTGAGTGAGTGAGTGAATGGGTGAGTGAGTGAATGGGTAAGTGAGTGAGTGGGTGAGTGGGTGAGTGAGTGAATGGGTGAGTGGGTGAGTGAGTGACTGGGTTGGTGGGAAAGCGGGTGAGTGGATGAGTGGGTGAATGGGTGAGTGAGTGAATGGGTGAGTGGGTGAGTGAGTAAATGGGTGAGTGGGTGAGTGAGTGAGTGAATGGGTGAGTGGGTGAAAGGGTGAGTGGGTGAGTGAGTGAGTGAATGGGTGAGTGGGTGAATGAGTGAGTGGGTGAGTGGGTGAGTGGGTGAGTGAGTGAATCGGTGAGTGGATGAGTGAGTGAATGGGTGAGTGGGTGAGTGAGTAAATGGGTGAGTGAGTGAATGGGTGAGTGGGTGAGTGTGTAAATGGGTGAGTGATTGAATGGGTGAGTGGGTGAGTGAGTGATTGGGTGAGTGGGTGAGTCGGTGAGTGAGTGAGTGAATGGGTGAGTGAGTGAGTGAGTGAGTGAGTGAATGGGTGTGTGAGTGAGTGAGTGAGTGAATGGATGAGTGAGTGAGTGGGTGAGTGAGTGAATGGGTGATTGGGTGAGTGAGTGAATTGGTGAGTGGGTGAGTGAGTGAGTGAGTGAATGGGTGAGTGAGTGAATGGGTGAGTAGGTGAATGAGTTAATGGGTGAGTGGGTGAGTGGGTGAGTGAGTGAATGGGTGAGTGGGTGAGTGAGTGAATGGGTAGGTGGGTGAGTGAGTGAATTGGTGAGTGGGTGAGTGAGTGAGTGGGTGAGTGGGTGAATCGGTGAGTGGGTGAATGGTTGATGGGTGAGTGAGTGAATGGGTGAATGAGTGAATGGGTGAGTGGGTGAGCGAGTGAATGGGTGAGTAGGTGAATGAGTGAATGGGTGAGTGGCTGAGTGAATGAATGGGTGAGTGGGTGAGTGAGTGAGTGGGTGAGTGGGTGAGTGAGTGAATGGGTGAGTGGGTGAGTGAGTGAATGAGTGAGTGGGTGAGTAAGTGAATGGGTGAGTAGGTGAGTGAGTCAGTGAGTGTTTGAGTGAATGGGTGAGTGATGAATTGGTGAGTGGGTGAATGGGTGTGTGGGTGAGTGAGTGAATGGGTGAGTCAGTGAATGGGTGAGTGCATGAATGAGTGCGTGAGTGAGTGAGTGGGTGAGTGAGTGAATGGGTGAGTGAGTGGGTGAGTGAGTGAATGCGTGAGTGAGTGAATGGGTGAGTAAGTGAGTGGGTGAGTGAGTGAATGGGTGAGTGAGTGGGTGAATGGGTGAGTGGGTGTGTGAGTGAGTGGGTGAATGGGTAGGTGGGTGAGTGAGTGAATGGGTGAATGAGTGAATGGGTAGGTGCATGAGTGAGTGAATGGGTGAGTGGGTGAGTGGTTGAGTGGGTGAATGGGTGAGTGAGTGAATGGGTAGGTGGGTGAGTGAATGGGTGAGTGGGTGAGTGAGTGAATGGGTAAGTGAGTGAGTGTGTGAGTGAGTGAATAGGTGAGTGGGTGAGTGAGTAAATGGGTAGGTGGGTGAGTGGGTGAATGGGTGAGTGGGTGAATGGGTGAGTGGGTGAGTGGGTGAATGGGTGAGTGGGTGAGTGGGTGAGTGAGTGAATGGGTGAGTGGGTGAATGAGTGAATGGGTGAGTGGGTGAGTGAGTGAATGGGTGAGTGAGTGAATGGGTGAGTGAGTGAATGAGTGAATGGGTGAGTGGGTGAGTGAGTGAATGAGTGAGTGAGTGAGTGGGTGAGTGGGTGAATGGGTGAGTGGGTGAATGGGTGAGTAGGTGAATGAGTGAATGGGTGAGTGGGTGAGTGGGTGAGTGAGTGAATGGGTGAGTGGGTGAGTGAGTGAATGGGTAGGTGGGTGAGTGAGTGAATGGGTGAGTGGGTGACTGGGTGACTGAGTGAGTGGGTGAGTTGGTGAATGGGTGAGTGGGTGAATGGGTGAGTGGGTGAGTGAGTGAATGGGTGAATGAGTGAATGGGTGAGTGGGTGAGTGAGTGAATGGGTGAGTAGGTGAATGAGTGAATGGGTGAGTGGGTGAGTGGGTGAGTGAGTGAATGGGTGAGTGGGTGAGTGAGTGAATGGGTAGGTGGGTGAGAGAGTGAATGGGTGAGTGGGTGACTGGGTGAGTGAGTGAGTGGGTGAGTTGGTGAATCGGTGAGTGGGTGAATGGGTGAGTGGGTGAGTGAGTGAATGGGTGAATGAGTGAATGGGTGAGTGGGTGAGTGAGTGAATGGGTGAGTAGGTGAATGAGTGAATGGGTGAGTGGGTGAGTGAGTGAGTCGGTAAGTGGGTGAGTGAGTGAATGGGTGAGTGGGTGAGTGAGTGAATGGTTGAGTGGGTGAGTGAGTGAATGGGTGAGTGGGTGAGTGAGTGAGTGGGTGAGTGAGTGAATGGGTGAGTGATGAATGGGTGAGTGGGTGAATGGGTGAGTGGGTGAGTGAGTGAGTGGGTGAGTGAGTGAATGGGTGAGTGAGTGGGTGAATGGGTGAGTGGGTGAGTGAGTGAGTGGGTGAGTGGGTGAGTGAGTGGGTGAGTGGGTGAGTGAGTGAATGGGTGAGTGGGTGAGTGAGTGAATGGTTGAGTGGGTAAGTGAGTGAATGGGTGAATGGGTGAGTGAGTGAGTGGGTGAGTGAGTGAGTGGGTGAGTGAGTGAATGGGTGAGTGATGAATGGGTGAGTGGGTGAACGGGTGAGTGGGTGAGTGAGTGAGTGGGTGAGTGAGTGAATGGGTGAGTGAGTGGGTGAATGGGTGAGTGGTTGTGTGAGTGAGTGGGTGAATGGGTAGGTGGGTGAGTGAGTGAATGGGTGAGTGAGTGAATGGGTAGGTGCGTGAATGAGTGAATGGGTGAGTGGGTGAGTGAGTGAATTGGTGAGTGGGTGAGTGGGTGAATGGGTGAGTGAGGGAATGGGTAGGTGGGTGAGTGAATGGGTGAGTGGGTCAGTGAGTGAATGGGTAAGTGAGTGAGTGGGTGAGTGAGTGAATGGGTGAGTGGGTGAGTGAGTAAATGGGTAGGTGGGTGAGTGAGTGAATGGGTGAGTGGGTGAATGAGTGAATGAGTGAGTGGGTGAGTGAGTGAATGGTTGAGTGAGAGAATGGGTGAGTGGGTGAATGAGTGAATGGGTGAGTGGGTGAGTGGGTGAGTGGGTGAGTGGGTGAGTGAGTGAATGGGTGAGTGGGTGAGTGGGTGAGTGGGTGAGTGGGTGAATGGGTGAGTGGGTGAATGGGTGAGTGGGTGAGTGAGTGAATGGGTGAGTGGGTGAATGAGTGAATGGGTGAGTGGGTGAGTGAGTGAATGGTTGAGTGAGTGAATGGGTGAGTGGGTGAATGAGTGAATGGGTGAGTGGGTGAGTGGGTGAGTGGGTGAGTGAGTGAATGGGTGAGTGGGTGAGTGAGTGAACGGGTGAGTGGGTGAATGCGTGAATGGGTGAGTGGGTGAGTGAGTGAATGGGTGAGTGGGTGAGTGAGTGAATGGGTGAGTGGGTGAGTGAGTGAGTGGGTGAGTGGGTGAGTGAGTGAATGGGTGAGTGAGTGAATGGGTGAGTGGGTGAATGGGTGGGTGGGTGAGTGAGTGAATGGGTGAGTGAGTGAATGGGTGAGTGGGTGAGTGAGTGAATGGGTGAGTGGGTGAGTGAGTGACTGGGTAGGTGGGTAAGTGGGTGAGTGGATGAGTGGGTGAATGGGTGAGTGAATGAATGGGTGAGTGGGTGAGTGAGTGAATGGGTGAGTGGGTGAGTGAGTGAGTGAATGGGTGAGTGGGTGAATCGGTGAGTGGGTGAGTGAGTGAGTGAATGGGTGAGTGGATGAATGGGTGAGTGGGTGAGTGGGTGAGTGGGTGAGTGAGTGAATGGGTGAGTGGGTGAGTGAGTAAATGGTTGATTGAGTGAATGGGTGAGTGGGTGAGTGAGTGAATGGGTGATTGGGTGAGTGTGTGAGTGAGTGAGTGAGTGAATGGGTGAGTGAGTGAGTGAGTGAGTGAATGGGTGTGTGAGTGAGTGAGTGAGTGAATGGATGAGTGAGTGAGTGGGTGAGTGATTGAATGGGTGAATGGGTGAGTGAGTGCATTGGTGAGTGGGTGAGTGAGTGAGTGAGTGAATAGGTGAGTGAGTGAATGGGTAAGTGAGTGAGTGGGTGATTGGGTGAGTGGGTGAGTGAGTGAATGGGTGAGTGGGTGAGTGGGTGAGTGAGTGAGTGGGTGAGTGAGTGAATGGGTGATTGGGTGAGTGGGTGAGTGAGTGAGTGAGTGAATGGGTGAGTGAGTGAGTGAGTGAATGGGTGTGTGAGTGAGTGAGTGAGTGAGTGAATGGATGAATGAGTGAGTGGGTGAGTGAGTGAGTGAGTGAATGGGTGAGTGAGTGAATGGGTAAGTGAGTGAGTGGGTGATTGGGTGAGTGGGTGAGTGAGTGAATGGGTGAGTGGGTGAGTGGGTGAGCGAGTGAATGGGTGAGTGGGTGAGTGAGTGAATGGGTGAGTCGGTGAGTGTGTGAGTGGGTGAGTGAGTGAGTGAGTGAATGGGTGGGTGAGTGAGTGAGTGTGTGAGCGAGTGAATGGGTGAGTGAGTGAATGGGTGAGTGAGTGAATGGGTGAGTGAGTGAATGGGTGAGTGGGTGAGTGATTGAGTGGGTAGGTGGGTGAGTGAGTGAATGGGTAGGTGGGTGAGTGGGTGAGTGAGTGAGTGGGTGAGTGAGTGAGTGGGTGAGTGAGTGAATGGGTGAGTGAGTGAATGGGTGAGTGGGTGAGTGAGTGAATGAATGAATGGGTGAGTGGGTGAGTGAGTGAATGGTTGAGTGGGTGAGTGGGTGAGTGAGTGAGTGGGTGAGTGAGTGAGTGGGTGAGTGAGTGAATGGGTGAGTGTGTGACTGGGTGAGTGAGTGAGTGGGTGAGTGAGTGAATGGGTGAGTGAGTGTGTGAATGGGTGAGTGGGTGTGTGAGTGAGTGGGTGAATGGGTAGGTGAGTGAGTGAGTGAATGGGTGAGTGAGTGAATGGGTAGGTGGTTGAGTGAGTGAATGGGTGAGTTGGTGAGTGAGTGAATGGGTGAGTGGGTGAGTGGGTGAGTGGGTGAGTGAGTGAGTGGGTGAGTGAGTGAATGGGTGAGTGAGTGAATGGGTGAGTGAGTGAATGGGTGAGTGAGTGCGTGGGTGAGTGAGTGAGTGGGTGAGTGAGTGAGTGGGTGAATGGGTAGGTGGGTGAGTAAGTGACTGGGTGAGTGAGTGAATGGGTAGGTGGGTGAGTGAGTGAATGGGTGAGTGGTTGAATTGGTGAGTGGGTGAGTGGGTGAGTGGGTGAGTGGGTGAGTGAGTGGGTGAGTGGTTGAATGGGTGAGTTGGTGAATGGGTGAGTGGGTGAGTGAGTGAACGGGTGAATGGGTGAATGAGTGAATGGGTGAGTGGGTGAGTGAGTGAATGGGTGAGTGAGTGAATGGGAAGTGGGTGAGTGAGTGAGTGAGAGGGTGAGTGGGTGAGTGAGTGAATGGGTGAGTGGGTGAATGAGTGAATGGGTGAGTGGGTGAGTGAGTGAATGGGTGAGTGGGTGACTGAGTGATTGGGTGAATGGGTGAGTGAGTGAATGGGTGAGTGAGTGAATGGTTGAGTGGGTGAATGGGTGAGTGAGTGCGTGGGTGAGTGAGTGAGTGGGTGAGTGAGTGAGTGGGTGAATGGGTAGGTGGGTGAGTAAGTGACTGGGTGAGTGAGTGAATGGGTAGGTGGGTGAGTGAGTGAATGGGTGAGTGGTTGAATTGGTGAGTGGGTGAGTGGGTGAGTGGGTGAGTGGGTGAGTGAGTGGGTGAGTGGTTGAATGGGTGAGTTGGTGAATGGGTGAGTGGGTGAGTGAGTGAACGGGTGAATGGGTGAATGAGTGAATGGGTGAGTGGGTGAGTGAGTGAATGGGTGAGTGAGTGAATGGGAAGTGGGTGAGTGAGTGAGTGAGTGAGAGGGTGAGTGGGTGAGTGAGTGAATGGGTGAGTGGGTGAATGAGTGAATGGGTGAGTGGGTGAGTGAGTGAATGGGTGAGTGGGTGACTGAGTGATTGGGTGAATGGGTGAGTGAGTGAATGGGTGAGTGAGTGAATGGTTGAGTGGGTGAATGGGTGAGTGGGTGAGTGAGTGAATGGGTGAGTGAGTGAATGGGTGAGTGGGTGAGTGAGTGAATGGGTGAGTGGGTGAGTGAGTGAATGGGTATGTGGGTGAGTGGGTGAGTGGATGAGTGGGTGAGTGGATGAGTGGGTGAGTGAGTGAATGGGTGAGTGAGTGAATGGGTGAGTGGGTGAGTGAGTGAATGGGTGAGTGGGTGAGTGAGTGAGTGAATGGGTGAGTGGGTGAATGGGTGAGTGGGTGAGTGAGTAAATGCGTGAGTGGGTGAGTGAGTGAATGGGTGAGTGGGTGAGTGAGTGAATGGGTGAGTGAGTGAGTGGGTGAGTGGGTGAGTGAGTGAATGGGTGAGTGGGTGAGTGGGTGACTGAGTGAGTGAGTGAATGGGTGAATGAGTGAGTGAGTGAGTGAGTGAGTGAGTGAGTGAGTGAGTGAGTGAGTGAGTGAGTGAGTGAGTGAATGGATGAGTGGGTGAGTGGGTGAGTGAGTGAATGGGTGAGTGAGTGAATGGGTGAGTGGGTGAGTGAATGGATGAGTGAGTGAATGGATGAGTGAGTGAATGGGTGAGTGGGTGAGTGAGTGAGTGGGTGAGTGGGTGAGTGGGTGATTGGGTGAGTGAGTGAATGGGTGAGTGGGTGAGTGTGTGAGTGAGTGAATGGGTGAGTGGGTGAGTGAGTGAATAGGTGAGTGGGTGAGTGGGTGAATGACTGATGAATGGGTGAGTTAGTGAATGGGTGAGTGTGTGAGTGGGTGAGTGAGTGAGTGGGTGAATGACTGATGAATGGGTGAGTTAGTGAATGGGTGAGTGTGTGAGTGGGTGAGTGCGTGAGTGGGTAGGTGGGTGTGTGAGTGAATGGGTGAGTGCGTGAGTGGGTGAGTGAGTGAATGGGTGAGTGGGTGAGTGAGTGAGTGGGTGAGTGAGTGAATGGGTGAGTGAGTGAATGGGTGAGTGAGTGAATGGGTGAGTGGGTGTGTGAGTGAATGGGTGAGTGGGTGAGTGGTTGAGTGAGTGAGTGGGTGAGTGAGTGAATGGGTGAGTGAGTGAATGGGTGAGTGGGTGAGTGGTTGAGTGAGTGAGTGGGTGAGTGAGTGAATGGGTGAGTGAGTGAATGGGTGAGTGGGTGAGTGGGTGAGTGAGTGAGTGGGTGAATGAGTGAGTGGGTGAGTGAGTGAATGGGTGAGTGAGTGAATGGGTGTGTGAGTGAGTGGATGAGTGAGTGAGTGGGTGAGTGAGTGAATGGGTGAGTGAGTGAATGGGTGAGTGGGTGAATGGGTCAGTGAGTGAGTGGGTGAGTGAGTGAATGGGTGAGTGAGTGAATGGGTGAGTGAGTGAGTGGGTGAGTGAGTGAGTGGGTGAGTGAGTGAATGTGTGAGTGAGTGAATGGGTGATTGGGTGAGTGAGTGAATGGGTGAGTGGGTGAGTGCGTGAATGGGTGAGTGAGTGAATGGGTGAGTGAGTGAATGGGTGAGTGGGTGAGTGAGTGAATGGATGAGTGAATGAGTGAGTGAGTGAGTGAGTGTGTGGGTGAGTGAATGGGTGAGTGAGTGAATGGGTGAGTGAGTGAGTGAATGGGTGAGTGGGTGAATGGGTAGGTGGGTGAGTTGGTGATTGGGTAGGTGGGTGAGTGAGTGAATGGGTAGGTGGGGTGAGGTGGGTAAGTGTTCTCCTTGGAGAGAAGGCGGCTAAGAGGAGATTTGAAAGAGATGTTCAAAATCATGAGGGGGCTGGACAGAGTAGACAGGGAGAAGCTGATCCCGCCCTTAAAAGGATCAAGAACGAGAGGGCACAGATTTAAAGTGATTTGCAAAAGAAGTAAATGCGATGTGAGAGAAACCTCAAATATTGTGCGCAGTTTCTTATTTAAGGAAGGATGTAAATGCATTGGAGGCGGTTCAGAGGAGGTTTACTAGATTGATAGCTGGAATGAGTGGGTTGTCTTATGAGGAAAGGTTGGACAGACTGGGCTTGTTTCCACTGGAGTTTAGAAGAGTGAGGGGTGATATGATTGAAGTGTACAAGATCCTGAACGGCCTTGGCAAGGTGGACGTGGAAAGGATGTTTCCCCTTGTGGGTGAGTCCAGGTCTAGGGGGGCACGGTTTTAAAATTAGGGGTCACTCTTTTAGGACAGAAGTGAGGAGAATTTTTTTTTCTCTCAGAGGGTCGTGCAACTTTGGAATTCTCTGCCTCAGAACGCGGTGCAGGAGGGGGTAACTGAATATTTTTAAGGCTGAGTTAGATAGATTCTTGTTAGGCAAAGGAATCAAAGATTGTTGGGGGCAGGTGGGAATTTGCAAATCAAAACGCAAGAAGATTAGCCATGATCTTATTGAAATGCAGAGCAGGCTCGAGGGGCCGAATGGTCTACTCCTGTTCCTATTTCTTATGTTCTTTTTCACACAGCGAGTGGTTCAGGTCTGGAATGCACTGCCTGGAAGTGTGGTGAAGACAGGTTCAATCGAAGCATTCAAGAGGGCATTAAATGATTATTTGAGTAGAAACAGTGTGCAGGGTTGCAGGGGAAAAGGCATGACCAGGAATCTCTCCAACTCCGACCACCCAGGAATAGTGGAAGAATTTACAGGCTGATAATCAGGCTGTTATACCACGTTATGAGTGCACATTCTGTGGCCATTAAGTCCTGTCGTGGGACTTGAACCCTGAGCCTCTGGTCCATAAGGAGTGATATTACTACTGTGCCACAAGACCTCTGTCTGCCAGTCCTAACAACACAGAAAAAGGTTAAATTTCCTTCTTCCACAAGCTTTTATCATTTAGCTTTGTTCCATCTTTTTGAAAAAGTATTTCTTAGCTTTGGATTCCAGAAGTAGCCCATTATAGAAACTCCGCCCCCAATCTGACTGGGGAGTTGACCGTGTGGCACTGTTCAGCCAATGAGAATCATTGTAAGCCTCTTATAAGGAGTGAGGGATCGAGGTACAAGACTGCCTTACTGTTCGGTGCAGACAGAGCTGATGGGAAACTGATACAAGACAATCAGCATTGAAAAGAAGTCATGTCCAACTCAAAACATTAACTGTTTCCCTTTCCACAGATGCTGCCAGACCTGTTGGGTTTTTCCAACATTTCCCATTCTTATAAGCAGTAAATAAGAGACCGGATCAACAAAGAGTCACAGAATGGTAGAACTCATCTCCTGACTCCCCAAAGCCTGTCCACCATCTACAAGGCACAAGACAGGAGTGTGATGGAATACTCCCCACTTGCCTGGATGAGTGCAGCTCCCACAGCACTCAAGAAGCTTGACACCGTCCAGGACAAAGCAGCCCCGCTTGATTGGCACCACATCCACAAACATTCACTCCCTCCACCACCGATGCACAGTAGCAGCAGTGTGTACCATCTACAAGATGCACTGCAGGAATTCACCAAGGCTCCTTAGGCAGCACCTTCCAAACCCATGACCACCACCATCTAGGACAAGGGCAGCAGACCCATGGGAACACCACCACCTGGAAGTTCCCCTCCAAGCCTCTCACCATCCTGACTTGGAAATATATCACCGTTCCTTCACTGTCGCTGGGTCAAAATCCTGGAACTCCCTCCCTAACAGCACTGTGGGTGTACCTACACCACATGGACTGCAGCGGTTCAAGAAGGCAGCTCATCACCACCTTCTCAAGGGGCGATTAGGGATGGGTAATAAATGCTGCTAGTGAAGTCCACATCTCGTGAATGATTTTTAAAAAATCCCTCTTTAACACCTTGATTGAATTTTCCATGCATTCCAGATCCTGGCCACTAGCTGTGTGAAAAGATTTTCCTCATAACACCATTGCTTCTTTTAACAATCATTCTTAAATCTGTGCTCTCTGGTTCTCGACCCCTCCACTAGTGGGAGCACTTTATCCTAATTTACTCTGTCCAGGGACCACCCCCCGCCAAACCCACGATTATGAATAACTCAACCAAATCTCATCTTAATCTTATCTTCCTCAAAGCCAAGAGCTACCAGCTTCTCCAATCTATCCACATTCCTCAGCCCTGGAACCATTCTCGCAAATCTCGTCTGCAGCATCTTTTCTGCATTCTAATCCCTTCACATCCTTCCTAAAGCGTGGCGTCCGGAGCTGGATGCAGGACTCCTGTTAGGTTGTATAAGAAGGTCATGTGCAAGACACGTTGCTTGTCTTGCTGACCTGTGGCCTGACACATGGAGTAATTAATGAATGGCACCAGCAAACCCATCACTCGATTGTTCGGAAGTTGATCTCTTACTGGCACTGTAAGGGCTGCAAGGACTCAATCCATTGCTGACGCAAAGAAACGGCTGTGAGGGACTGGACGTGGATGCGATAGCTAACACACAATGGAACAGGAACCCAGGCGGCAGACGTAAGTGTAACTCATTCCCCTCCTGGGAACAGACAGTTATAACTCAGTCCCTTTGTAATGACTCATATTGTATCCTCTGCATGAACTCTAACTAGGAGTCGGAGGCTGTAAATCACCTCCATGGCAAATGCCAGACCATTTCTTCAAGAAACAGGAAGACATGCAGTGGTCACAGAGTGGAGTGTCGATCATAACCTCCTACCTTCCCTTTGTAGGGTAGCAGCAGGACTGAGACACAAAAACAGTTTACCACCATTTTTTCAAATGTAGTCGCTGTTGCAATGTAGGAAATGTCACAGGCAATTTGCGCACAGCAAGCTCCCACAAACAACAAAGGAATGACCAGACAGTTTTGAATGAGTCCTGGCCAGGATTCGAGAAAGAACCAACATGCTTTTCTTCAAATTGGTAAAAAAAGTCTTTCCCTGTCACTAAGGCAGCAGGAAGGGGCACAGCGTAACCTCACCTCCACAGAAGTAACAACTCCGAGAGGGCAGCACTGCCTCAGTACCGCCTCAATGAGTTGTCAGCCTGCTCAAATCTCTGGGTCAGGACTTGAACCTTCTGACTAAGAGACACAATATCCCTCAGGCACAGTGAGAGAGAAAGGGAACTAAACAGGGCACCTCAGAGAGACTACCACCCTCGGGCAAGGTGCTCGGAGTGGCAGGATTACAAATTGTCCTTTCCCCCTCTGGGACTGGGTGTGACAGTGGGTCAGACACTGTCCTTTCCCCCTCTGGGACTGGGTGGGACAGTGGGTCAGACACTGTCCTTTCCCCCTCTGGGACTGGGTGGGACAGTGGGTCAGACACTGTCCTTTCCCCCTGTGGGACTGGGTGGGACAGTGGGTCAGACGCTGTCCTTTCCCCCTCTGGGACTGGGTGGGGCAGTGGGTCAGACGCTGTCCTTTCCCCCTCTGGGACTGAGTGGGACAGTGGATCAGACACTGTCCTCTCCCCCCTCTGGGACTGGGTGGGACAGTGGGTCAGACACTGTCCTTTCCCCCTCTGGGATCGTTTTCAATCTGGTTGTCATGGTGATAACCTTTGCTACCTCCAGACCACAAGTTAACCCTGTGGTTTCAGGGACTTAACGAGGGGAAACCTGTAGGATTTTATTTCCTACCATGATCTATTCCTGACAGTGTTGACGCAGACCATTCATATCAAACCTGTGAGAATTGAAACACTCAGCGTCTCTCTGAGCCAGTCCAAGAAAAGTGTTAGATCTCCCTTCAGAAACAATGTGAAAATACCCCCTGTAAATGTTCGGTAAATCTTCAAGGGAGCGTGTGCAAGAGTCCTGCTGGGGAATTTCTCCTTCAGTTTTACAGAGACAGACCAGAGTTATACAGAGCTCAGCAGCAGCATGATTCAAACACTCAACCAGTTCGTCAATTCACTGAGAAATCTTAAACTGAGCCAGATAGATCAGATGGCCCTGAGTTCTGGTCTTAGACTGTGCAGAATTGTAGAAGATTTTCATTTATATAGTACCTTTCACAACCACCAGATGTCCCACACGTTACAGCCAATGAAAATATCGGTCGCACTCACTTGCCCTTGCAAGAAGCCACATATATTCATACACAGGGGCCTGTATTCCGTCAAAAAAAGGAACACATGTCCAGGCACTCATCCCTTCTTTGAATTAAACAAAAGGCTGGAGGCAACAAAGTTCTGAGGAACAAAGGGACCTCGGCGTGTGTGTCCATAGATCTCTGAAGACGGAGGGGCATGTTAGTGGGGTGGTGAAAAAGGCATATGGACACTTGCCTTTATCAATCGAGGCATAGATTACAAAAGTAGGGAGGTCATGTTGGAGTTGTATAGAACCTTGGTGAGGCCACAGCTGGAGTACTGTGTGCAGTTCTGGTCGCCACATTATAGGAAGGGTGTGATTGCACTGGAGGGGGTGCAGAGGAGATTCACCAGGATGGTGCCTGGGTTGAAACATTTAAGTTATGGAGAGAGGTTGGATAGACTTGGGTTGTTTTCCTTGGAGCAGAGAAGCCTGAGGGGCGACCTGATCGAGGTGTACAAGATTATGAGGGGCATGGACAGGGTGGATAGGGAGCAGCTGTTCCCCTTAATTGAAGGGTCAGTCACAAGGTTCATAAGTCATAAGTTCAAGGTGAGGGGCAGGGGGTTTAGTGGGGAGGTGAGGAAAAACTTTTTTACCCAGAGGGTGGTGACGGTCTGGAATGCACTGCCTGGGAGGGTGGTGGAGGCGGGTTGCCTCACATCCCTTAAAAAGTACCTGGATGAGCACTTGGCACGTCATAACATTCAAGGCTATGGGCCAAGTGCTGGTAAATGGGATTAGGTAGGTAGGTCAGGTGTCAGTGCAGACTCGATGGGCCGAAGGGCCTCTTCTGCACTGTGTGATTCTGTGAATAGTTCCCTGGCAACACTGCTACCAATCAGAGTCAACTTATCAATCAATCAGGATGGGAGAGGTCTGGAGGGTTATGGACTGGGTGCAGGTCAATGGGACTAGCGGAATAATATTTTGGCACAGACTAGAAGGGCCGAATGGCCTGTTTTCTGTGCTGTAGTGTTCTATGGTTCACTCCTGCAGTATCAATTGTTCTTCCCAGTGAAATTTTGCATTCTTACGTCTGTCCTGGTAAGGACAGGGTGAAGGTCATCTTGTGGCACAGTCAAAGTGACCCTACCTCTTGGCTCAAAGCCCACTTCAAGGCCAGGATTTTTCGGATGGTGGGATTTCTCTTCCCGCCGTCCGGAGAGTCGGTGGAGAACACATCCCCGCCAACTCTGCCCGGCCCACCCGTGCCCATTTCACGCTCCAACGAGCGTTAATCAGCAGGAGGCGGGAGTTCTGCCCCTCACTCGGGAGGAACCTGCCTCAGAGGGCTGCCAGCCAGCCTCTCTAATCCCAGCAGCGCCAGAAACCGTGGGGCACAGGATTGGGACTGCAAGCCATCCCATTGAGTGGAAGTCCAGGGCCAGGTAAGGTTTGGGTTTCTCCGGGCGGGGAGGGGGGGTCACCTGCCCCTCGGGGTGTGGGCAGAGGGGGCAGAAGCACTCTTGCCTCTGAACCAGAAGGTCGTGGGTTCGAGTCCCACTCCACAGACTCGAGAACTAAAATCCAGACTGACACTTCCAATGCAGTCCTGAGGGGGCGCCGCATTGTCAGAGAGGTGAGAGTCAGAGGTGTTAAACCGAGGCCCTGCCTGCCCCCTCAGGTGGGCATAAAGACACGAAGTAGGGGTGTTGGTGGAGAAGCAGGGGTGGGGATGGAGGGCCTGCAGGGGCTGGACCTTCTGTGGCAGATGGGGGGGGGCCTAATGTTAAAAGGAGGCTGGTGGTGGGGAACGGGTGGTGGGGGGCACAAGAACAGAGATTACAGTCTGAAATTGTTGAACTCAAAAGGCTGTAAAGTACCCAAATTGAAAGATCAGGTGCAGTTCCTGAAGCTTGCGTTGAGCTTCACTGGAACATTACAGCAGACCGAGGACAGAGATGTCAGTGAGAACAATGTTGGGGATTAAAATGGCAAGGCTTGGAAAACTTGGGGTCGTGTTTGCGGATCGAGTGAATGATTCTGATAACACTTTAACCATTCCAGCCCGCACATCAGTCTCAGCAACCATACTTGCAGCCGTATTCTGGTGCTTTCCAGAGTGCTCACCAATGAATCTGTTAATCTGAGCGGCTGCCGGAACTCGCACCTCATCCCCGACCCTTCCAGAGGGAGCCCTGATGACAGCCATCAGGAACCGTAACGCCGGCTAACTTTCGGGGCGCACTCTCGCCTCTGAGCCAGAAGGTTGTGGGTTCGAGTCCCACCCCAGAGACTCGAGCACAAAATCCAGACTGACACTTCCAATGCAGTCCTGAGGGGGCGCCGCATTGTCAGAGAGGTGAGAGCCTTCTCGCGCGGGCACAAAGGCCTCATAGCCATTTTTTTGAATGCACACACCTCAATGCCCCGGGCCAAATATTGATACCTCAGTCAACAGCACAGAACAGAGCAGATGATCTGCTCATGGTCACACTGCTGTTTGGGGGAGCTTGCTGTGCACAAACTGGCTACCACGCTTCCTACAACAGAGACTAGACTTCCAAAAAATGCTTCAGTGGATGAGCTGGCCTTTTGGGGGTGTGCTGAGGTTGTTAAACACTCTGTATAAATATAAGTTCTGGTATTAATTGTAAGCTTGTGGTGGGCATTAGCTGGTGATTCACTTGTGCCCCTTCAAATAAGACCTAGACTGAAACTGTGGTTCTTGGGTGAGGAGGTGCAAGTTTGTAACATGTATCTCTGCAAATAAATGCTCGCAAAAGTGTGTAAAGACTGGCTCCAAGTTCCATCCTTCACCACCTGGCTCTCTGGATTGGAAGTTCGATTCGATTCTCTTAACTCTGGATCTTCACGGCTCAGCGAATCACGGGCCTTTACTCACTGAGCCACTCGCGGGATTGGCTGGGGGAGGTGGACGAGGCAGAAGGATAGGGAACCCTTTCATGGCTTTCCCATGTATCCCAGGAAGGCTTCTGACATGGGAAAGTCACCCGAAATGAATTGACAATGCACACATACACGTGTTGAGTATCAAAATATATTAAGATCTAGACACTCTGACATCCCGCCACGTTAAATATACATCTCGACCTTGGCCGCGTCAAGTTACAGTCGCCGTTATTTAAGTCTTTCTCCGTTCAGGTTTCCAAGAGCTCGGGAGGTAGGATGTTGCTTGCAGCAGAAGGACGGGAAGACACTCAAAAAAAAAACCCCAGAGTCGACAGGAAGCTCACTTTGTGGGCAGTCTCGGAGGAGATCCAAATGTAGCTCAATCTTCATGATGCACGATGAAACCTGGAGGTGCTCGGTATGAATCACAATTCCCCACTTCGAGGATTGATTTTCTACAAACTAGGAGGAACTAGATAAATACTTGAAGGGGAAAGAATAAATTAGCAGGGAAAGGTCTGGGTCGGCTAGTGAGATTAACTGGGTAGCTCTACAAAAGAGCTGGCAGGTGGCACGATGGGCCGAATGGCCTCTTCCTGTATCATTCCGTGGTTTCAATAGGCTTTCAGCACCCAACCCCTGAACCTAGCCCATCAGGGATGGCCCACACAGACAACTGGCCTCTCTCTCCTTGTAGGCATTGACACCAACTACAGCAACACAAGCTGTGCCCAGGAAACCAGCTTGGGAAAGCTGTGCCAGTTGTGGTGGGGAGAGGTGTTGGCACACATGTGTGAGCACACACAGGTCAAGGAACGCCCCAGCTTCCATCCTCGCCCGAGATCCATCAAGGTCATCGGCACCATCATTTTCAAACCGGGACCTCTCGATTTTTTCTTTATATTTCTTCACGGTGTGTGGGCGTCACTGGCTGGGCCAGCATTTACTACCCATCCCTAGTTGCCCTTGAGAAGGTGGTGGTGAGCTGCCTTGTTGAACCGCTGCAGTCCCTGTGGTGTAGGTACACCCACAGTGCAGTTAGGGAGGGAAGTGAACAACGCGATGGATAGAAGGTTGGAACCTCTACCATCGCTATTGGTGTGGCTCGTGGCTACACCATGTACATGTCACCACGGCACCTTGGTCTCCTGAGCGTGGGGAGTGGGGAATGGTTGGCTGGACGTCCGGTGTGGATCCAGTTGGTGCCATTCGACAGATTCGAATCCCGATCTGCTTGGGCTGGTCGGGGGTGGGGGGAATTCGGGACCTGCCTCCTTTGGTATTGTGGTAATGTCACAGGGCAAGTAATCCAGAGGCCCAGGTTAACACCCAGGGAACACAGGCTCAAATCCCACGAGGGGCAGCTGGTGGAATTTAACTTCAATTAGTTAAATCTGGAAGCTGGTCTCAGTGACGATGACCATGGAACTATCATAGATGGCTCTTAAAATCCATTTGGGTCTCACATGTCCCTTTAGGGAAGGAAATCTGCCGTCCTTACCTGGTCTGGCCTACAGGTGACTCCAGACCCACAGCAATGTGGTTGATTCTTTAATGCCCTCTGAAATGGCCGAGCAAGCCACTCAGTTCAAGGGCAATTAGGGATGGGCAACAAATGCTGGTCCTGCCAGTGACACCCACATCCCAGGAAAGAATACAGGAAAAAAAACAGCGGACTGTGGAAGTGCAATCATTGAGCATGTTCAGGACAGAAATCGATAGATTCCTGGATACGAATGATATCAAGGGCTATGGGGATAGCCGGGGGGAAGAAATGGCATCAAGGCAGCTGGTCAGCCATGATCAGTTTGAATGGCGGAGCAGGTCTGATGGGCCGAAAGGCCTACTCCTGCTACTATATTCTTTGCCCTATCTGTGGTGAATGCCATGTGGTGGTGGGTCAGAGCTGCAATTGAGGAGAAGTCAAAGACATAGATTTCAGCCAATACCTGCTCAGCTGACGGGAGAGGTGATGGGATGGGATGGGGGTGGGGTGTGGGCATGGTCAGCAGCAGACCCTTTGATTTTCCTTCCCCTCGGGGGGCAGTCGAGGGGCCGAATGGCCTGCTCCTCCTCCTCCTAATTCAAATGTTCCCTAACTAACTTAGACTGTCAATGAGCATCATTTGTTTCTTTGGGCTTGACCTCACACTCAAGACCTAACCTCCCCTTTCCCCTCCTCCTCCCCCCTGACCACCCCCACACCGATTCAGCCCTTTAGCCCTTTCATCCCCCAGAGGTCATCCAGAACTCCTGCCGGGCCCGTCGTCTGTCCAATCGCCATCCCCGATGAGGCAACCTGTCAACTGAAACTTCATGCGGGTCCTGATGCCAAGGGCACAGCCCGATCCCGCACTGGTTCACCGCCTCAGTAACTCCCGATCACCACCGGCATATAGTCGCTGACAGATCGCCTGCAGGGACAAATCGAGAGAGATGGTGAAACCGGTGTGGAGCGACACACAAGCAACAGGATTTTACATTCAAAACCAAGACAGGTCTGGACAGGGGAGATGGGGAGAAACTGTTCCCATTGGTGGAAGGATCCAGACTGAGAGCACACATTTAAGGTGATTGGCCAAAAATGCAATGGAGACACGAGAAGAAACTTCTTCACAAAGCAACTGGTTAGGGTCTGGAATGCACTGTCTGAGAGTGTGGTGGAGACAGGGTCAATCGAGTGGTTAGGGTCTGGAATGCACTGTCTGAGAGTGTGGGGGAGACAGGGTCAATCGAGTGGTTAGGATCTGGAATGCACTGTCTGAGAGTGTGGTGGAGACAGGGTCAATCGAGTGGTTAGGATCTGGAATGCACTGTCTGAGAGTGTGGTGGAGACAGGGTCAATCGAGTGGTTAGGATCTGGAATGCACTGCCTGAGTGTGTGGTGGAGACAGGGTCAATTGAGTAGTTAGGGTCTGGAATGCACTGCCTGAGAGTGTGGTGGAGACAGGGTCAATCGAGTGGTTAGGATCTGGAATGCACTGTCTGAGAGTGTGGTGGAGACAGGGTCAATCGAGTGGTTAGGATCTGGAATGCACTGTCTGAGAGTGTGGTGGAGACAGGGTCAATCGAGTGGTTAGGATCTGGAATGCACTGTCTGAGAGTGTGGTGGAGACAGGGTCAATCGAGTGGTTAGGATCTGGAATGCACTGTCTGAGAGTGTGGTGGAGAGAGGGTCAGTCAAGGATTTCAAAAGGGAATTAGATTATTATATGAAGAAAAAGAAATTGCAGAGCTATGGGGAAAATGGCCGAGGGGTAGGACGAGGTGAGTTGTTCTTGCAGAGAGCCAACAAGGACATGATGGGCCGAATAGCCTCCTTCTGTGCTGTAACCACTCTATGATTGTACATCGCACCTCAAATAGTGGAAAACACCTCAAGGCCTGGCACAAGGACCTGACATACGTTTGATGCTGAGTCACATGAGTTAATATAGGACAGGCGACCAATAAACTGGTTTGAAGGGTTAGGTTTTAAGGACTGTCTTAAAAATAGGAGAGAGTGCAGTGGAGAGGTTTAGAGAGAGGATGCCGGAGCACAGGCCAGGGGAGCACTGCAATAAACAGGTGACGGTTTGAGTAGCAGATGAGCCGGGCTGAGCAGGGATATTATGGACATGGATACATGAAGTCTTGTATGTCTCTGATTGATGTGACGTGTCACGTGTGTTAGCGCAGTGGGTGGGGCATAGTAGTCAGTCTGTTTGTCACACCTGGCTTTCAGGTCTCACCGCTGCCTAGCAGTATAACCACAGTAAAGAGAGCTGGGTGTGTGAGCTAGTGCATAGCCTCTTTAACAGCAAGCCTGCTGTAGTGCCTCCCCATGGCGATATATGTAAACTGAGTACATTATGGACTGGGGCTACTACAGGGGACTCAGAGGAGGAATATAGGCCCACTGGCATGTGGTTACGCCCTGGTGCCCACGAACCACACCCCCAGCGATGGGTAAATAGTCCCAATGTCTTGTGGGTGTCACAGGAGAGAAGACGGTTAAGGGACTAAACCCTGAGAGGAAAGCCAACGTGGTAATCTGTCATCCATCAGGCAGCTTACCAACAACTTCTGCAGCAGAGCTGGTACCAAACAGTACTGGTTTCATCCCTTCCTGTGGACAATACTAGCATCGTCCCTTGACATTCAATGGCATTACCATTACTGAATCCCCCACTATCAACATCCTGGGGGTTACCATTGACCAGAAACTGAACTGGACCAGCCATATAAATACTGTGGCTACAAGAGCAGGTCAGAGGCTGGGAATCCTGCAATGAGTAACTCACCTCCTGACTCCCCAAAGCCTGTCCAACATCTACAAGGCACAAGTCAGGAGTGTGATGGAATACCCTCTATTTGCCTGGATGAGTGCAGCTCCCACAACACTCAAGAAGCTCAACACCATCCAGGACAAAGCAGCCCCGCTTGATTGGCACCACATCCACAAACATTCACTCCCTCCACCACTGACGCACAGTAGCTGCAGTGTGTGTACCATCTACAAGATGCACTGCAGGAATTCACCAAGGATCCTTCGACAGCCCCTTACAAACCTACGATCGCTACCACTTGGAAGGACAATGGCAGCAGACACATGGGGAACACCACCACCTGGAAGTTCCCCTCCAAGCCACTCACCATCCTGACTTGGAAATATATCACCGTTCCTTCACTGTCTTTAGGTCAAAATCCTGGAACTCCCTCCCTAACAGCACTGTGGGTGTACCTACACCACATGGACTGCAGCGGTTCAAGAAGGCAGCTCACCACCACCTTCTCAAGGGTAATTAGGGATGAGCAATAAATGCTGGCCCAGCCAGAGACATCCATGTCACATGAATGAATATTAAAGAGAATGCTGGGCGGGGGGAGGGGTACTCTGATGGTTGGGTAACTCCGGGTTTCCATAATATTTTCCCAGGCCTGAGCCCTAGAGAGGACACTCCAGCTTGGCACAACATGGGAAGCAACAATTCCAGAGGGATTTGCCACTCACAAATCCACCTCCACAACAGACCAAGTTCAATTGAGAAGTGGATGCCCCCAAGCGCAGTCCATCGTCTCCCGAGACAGACACGTTCCAGAGACAGGCACATGATGGGCTGGATATGGGGCCGGAAGCTCAGGTCAGCGGAAAGTACGACCCCCCACCCCCACCCCCAAGGTTTTGAGCAGCTTGGTTCAGCCTCGGACAGTTGCCTGAGGGAGGAGTTGAGTCGGTGGCTAAGGCTGTGGTTTCAGTCTTCCCAATATTTAACTGGAGGAGATTTCTGCTCATCCAGTCCTGGATGTTGGATAAGCAGCTGGTGATTTAGCGACAGTGGAGGAACCGCGGGAGGTGGTGAAGTAGCGCTGGGTGTCGTCATATGGAAATAATGTTGTTACTTCAGATGATGTGGTCGATAGGAGATAGAGGAGGGAGAGAGAGAGAGAGAGAGGAGAGATAGAGATTAAGAAAAGGGGAGAGGAGATGGCAAGAGAGAGAGAGAGAGGGGAGATAGAGAAGAGGACAGGTTGATGCAGAGTGTGAGGAGATGGGGAGAGAGAGTGAGAAAGAGAGAGAGCGCGGGAGAGCGAGAGAGCGAAGAGACAGAGGATAAGCAGCGAGAGAGAACAGAGGGAGAGAGGAGAGAGTGGACCAGGGAGAACTGCGCATTTGGAAGAGGCAAATAATTTTCTGCCTGGACATAACGTTCTTGCATTCAATAACTCCAAGCACCCCGTCTGTCAGGAGGTTACCCAGTTGGTATCTATTTGGCTCAGTCACCCCCTGACATGTACTTGAGACTAGTGATTGGACACAGGAGAAGCAGCAGAATGGAATCTCATACCTGTTACTGAGCTGAACACCTTCAACTAATGTTGACCCATCTCTCCCCACGAACAGCTGTAATCCACTCTCTGCAATGCAATTAAAACACAGCCAGTATTTATACTTACACTCAGAGATTAGGCCCTGCAGCCTTCACTGCAGCTGCCACATAACCCTCTCCCAGCAGAATACCCCCACTCCCCATTTTACAGCCCCCTCCCCCATCCCCATAAACCACGTTTCCGTCCCCGTAATCCACGCCCCCGTCCCCATAACCCACACCCCCGTCCCCATAACCCATGCCCCCGTCCCCATAACCCACGCCCCCGTCCCCATAACCCACGCCCCCGTCCCCATAAACCACGTTTCCGTCCCCATAAACCACATTTCCGTCCCCATAACCCATGCCCCCGTCCCCATAACCCACGCCCCCGTCCCCATAACCCACGCCCCCGTCCCCGTAACCCACGCCCCCGTCCCCGTAACCCACGCCCCCGTCCCCGTAACCCACGCCGCCGTCCCCGTAACCCACGCCCCCGTCCCCGTAACCCACGCCCCCGTCCCCGTAACCCACGCCCCCGTAACCCACGCCCCCGTCCCCGTAACCCACGCCCCCGTCCCCGTAACCCACGCCCCCGTCCCCGTAACCCACGCCCCCGTCCCCGTAACCCACGCCCCCGTCCCCGTAACCCACGCCCCCGTCCCCGTAACCCACGCCCCCGTCCCCATAACCCACGCCCCCGTCCCCTTAACCCACGCCCCCGTCACCATAACCCACGCCCCCGTCCCCTTAACCCACGCCCCCGTCCCCATAACCCACGCCCCCGTCCCCATAACCCACGCCCCCGTCCCCTTAACCCACGCCCCCGTCACCATAACCCACGCCCCCGTCCCCTTAACCCACGCCCCCGTCCCCATAACCCACGCCCCCGTCCCCATAACCCACGCCCCCGTCCCCATAACCCACGCCCCCGTCCCCATAACCCACGCCCCCGTCCCCATAACCCACGCCCCCATCCCCATAACCCACGCCCCATCTTACAGCCCCCTCCCCGTCCCCATAACCCATGCCCGTCCCCATAACCCACGCCCGAGCTTACAGTCCCCTCCCCGTCCCCATAACCCTCGCCCCCGTCACCATAACCCACGCCCCCCGTCACCATAACCCACGCCCCCATCACCATAACCCTCGCCCCCGTCCCCATAACCCACGCCCCCGTCCCCATAACCCACGCCCCCGTCCCCATAACCCACGCCCCCGTCCCCATAACCCACGCCCCCGTCCCCATAACCCACGCCCCCGTCCCCATAACCCACGCCCTCCCGTCCCCATAACCCTCGCCCCCATCACCAGTAACCCTCGCCCCGTCCCCATAACCCACGCCCCCGTCACCAGTAACCCTCGCCCCCGTCCCCATAACCCACGCCCCCGTCACCAATAACCCACGCCCCCCTCACCAATAACCCACGCCCCCATCACCATAACCCTCGCCCTGTCATCGTAACCCTCGCCCTGTCTTGAGGGGCTCTGGTGGCAGGGGGTGGGTGTGGGGCTATGTAATCAGGAGTACAATTCGGACGATCGTGCCAGAATTTAGTGCAGGACCAGATTCAGTCCAGGTTACTTCCCTTCGGTTTTTAATCTCACTGTCAGGTTTAGTCAGAGATGAGGGACTGTATCAGAGATGAATCCCACCAGTATTCCCTCGTGAGGTGCCTGGGTGTCCCATCTCACCGCCACACTTTAGGAAGGGTCCTTGAGAGGGGGTGGAGGGGATTTACCAGGATGGTTTAAGGGATGGGGGGGGTTTTAGCTCCAAGGTTAGGCTGGAGAAACTGGGATTGTTCTCCTTGGAGCCAAGGAGATTGAGGGGAGATTTGATCGAGGTGCACAAGATCAGGACAAGTTTGGTTAAGGCAGATAAAGAAAAGCTGTTCTCATTCGTTCATGATACAAGGACTGGGGGACCGTTTTGGGCAAGAGCTGGAGGGTGGGGGTGGGAGGGCGGGAAATGTAAGGAAGAGGTTTTTTACACAGCGGAGTAGGAATGACCTGGAACTTGGTGCCGTGAGGCTGGAGGAAGCAGTGACCGTGAATGGTTTCATAAGGAAGTCGGACAGGCCCTTGAGGAGTGGGACCGGCCGGATTGCTCTAGAGAGAGCTGGCATGGACTGGATAGGCCGAATGGCCTATGCTGTTCTGACTCTAATTTAACCTCCAACTGGTGAGGGGGAGGGAGGGGGGGCGCGGGGTGCTCTGAGAATTCCAGGCCGTCAGCCTCTCTATTGGCTGCCAGGCTCCCTTACCCTCGGAGTCACTGCAGACTGTAAAGTCCTGAGTCTGAACGATTCTCTCCACAATGTCGTCCGCGTTGACCCTGGTGTCATTCACCCACGACGGGTAACTCTCAGGTGCCCAATTCTTCCGTCTGTAATGCACAAGGACAGGCAGGGGCAGATTATTAAATAGAACGAGCCGTTTGAAGTCACGTAGAGTTGTGTAGATATTAAACTACAACAGCAGTCAGCTTCAGTTAGATCGTAAGAGCAAAGGAAACAGCTGATCTGGCCCATCAGGCTGTGGGTCAGTGAGTCGCACACTCACCTCCCAGCCAGACGGATGTGTGTTTGAATCCCACGTTGGAGACTGGAGCACATAATTCAGACTGACCCTCCCCAGTGCAGCACTGCCAGAGTGCAGCACTGTCAGTGTTGTCGTCTTGCAGATGAGGCAGGCTATGAAATCCGACTTACCTTAAACGTTGAGCAGCAGTTGGGGGGTAGGGGGGGTTGCCAGGGACTACAGGACCCGACCTGCCTCAGAGGTTTCACGCATGCACGGGGGACGTATAAACCTGAATCATGTGACCATGAGCAGAGCGCCATAATCAGGGAGGAGCCTCAGGCAGGGGACAGGGAGAGACCCCAAAAGAGGAGCCCTCGGGCAGGGGACAGGGAGAGGTCCCAAAAGAGGAGCCCTCGGGCAGGGGACAGGGAGAGGTCCCAAAAGAGGAGCCCTCGCGCAGGGGGCAGGGAGAGGTCCCAAAAGAGGAGCCCTCGGGCAGGGGGCAGGGAGAGGTCTCAGTGCCAAAGAAAGACAGAGGAGTAGAGAAATAGGCTCAGGGCAGAAAAAGAGCTGCAGGCTTTATGTAGTGAAGTTCCAGGAGAAACCCTCTGTTCCAAGAATATGAGGCAAAGGTCCCCCTTCGAAGCAGCCGTGTCCTGCTCGGTTACAGCCAAAGGGAAGAATGTGCGCTTGTGAGCTGGTGTTGGGAGCGCAGGCTCAGGAATCCGGGGGAAACGCAGTCTCAGATGGGAAGAGATTGAAACATTGCGAGGTGGGCCGGTCATTGAGGCTCTCCAAGTAGGAGTGGCTTTTGAAGAGAATTCCAAGGCGAGATCTTCGAAGGTGAAGACTGGAATCCCTTGTGAGAGAGGGAGAGTTTCAACAGGACTGGGAGACTCATAGCGCTTACAGAAGTCTGGGTGGGTTTGGTTGACTCACAGCGCTTACAGAAGTCTGGGTGGGTTTGGTTGACTCACAGCGCTTACAGAAGTCTGGCTGGGTTTGGTTGACTCACAGCGCTTACAGAAGTCTGGGTGGGTTTGGTTGACTCACAGCGCTTACAGAAGTCTGGCTGGGTTTGGTTGACTCACAGCGCTTACAGAAGTCTGGCTGGGTTTGGTTGACTCACAGCGCTTACAGAAGTCTGGGTGGGTTTGGTTGACTCACAGCGCTTACAGAAGTCTGGCTGGGTTTGGTTGACTCACAGCGCTTACAGAAGTCTGGCTGGGTTTGGTTGACTCACAGCGCTTACAGAAGTCTGGCTGGGTTTGGTTGACTCACAGCGCTTACAGAAGTCTGGCTGGGTTTGGTTGACTCACAGCGCTTACAGAAGTCTGGGTGGGTTTGGTTGACTCACAGCGCTTACAGAAGTCTGGCTGGGTTTGGTTGACTCACAGCGCTTACAGAAGTCTGGCTGGGTTTGGTTGACTCACAGCGCTTACAGAAGTCTGGCTGGGTTTGGTTGACTCACAGCGCTTACAGAAGTCTGGCTGGGTTTGGTTGACTCACAGCGCTTACAGAAGTCTGGGTGGGTTTGGTTAACTCACAGCGCTTACAGAAGTCTGGCTGGGTTTGGTTGACTCACAGCGCTTACTAAAGTCTGGGTGGGTTGTTGAGGAAACCCATGGTATCTGCCTTGGTCGCATCTGCCATTTATTGTACAGAATGTGGCGTGTGTGTTTGATCACAGTTTGCCTGTTAATTCACATGAACCTCATATTAATTCTGAATGTTAGAGTCTAAGATAGATATTGTAAATTGTTTTATCTTTCTGACCCTGGATAGTAAAGTTTAATTTTGTTTGTTCAAATTCTGTGGAACCTTGTGCCTTTATTCACTTGGCAAGAGTCTTGAATCTGAAACTTTGTCTACTTTAAACAAAAAGTTATTGGTCCCTAACTGGATCTTACCAAAACCTTGGGGGTCTGGTCCAGGGTCATAACAGGCGGTAGCCCCCAACGCCCCACCTGCCATCTCGGGCGGGCACAAAGGATCCCATGGCCACTACTTCTGAGGAAGCCAGGAGAGTCACTATGGTAAAGGTGTTTGTGAGATCTTGCTGTGTGCAAATTGGCTGCCGTGTTTCCTACATTAAAGCTGGACCTACCCTCAGAAAGCGCCTCAGTGCCTGTGACGTGTTTTTTGGATGCGCCGTGGTTGTGGAATGCCAGTTCGTGCAGGCCTGAATTTTGCGCTGGTGCCCGGGAGCAGACGGGAAACCAGCGCCCCCACCCTGACCGCCACCGGCCCCTGACCCCGATTTTACCCCAACTAACGGGGCAGCCAGTGTGAAACACGCGCTGAGAGAGGCTGAGCGCTGCTGGTGGGAGGGTGGGAAGAGGGCTGGCGCCGATGTCACTGCGTGTGCTGGTGAGCGCTTCCACTGAGCTCCCTGAAGGCAGACAGCTGCCTCGGGGAGCTGCAGACCTCCACAGAATAAACCTAACGACAAAGATGCTGCGAAATGTGTCCATGCAGCACAATCAAGCACCTGAAAGCAAACCTCAGTCCCAGATATTTCTTTTTATTTTAAATCCTAATGGAGATTTCATCCCGCCCTGGGATGAGGTTTCATCAAAAATGTGAAGCCTGCCCCGGCCGATCAGCCCGTCCGCCAACCGTGAGGTTGGACAGGGCAGAATAAAATCGCTTACTTGGGCTATTCATGAGCTGCATTGTCGTTGGCGGCTGCTCTTCCGACTTCACGCCCACCGAGCGAAATATCGCACGAGCGCGCGGGGACATTGGGACGCTCGCCCGACGTCATCTCGCCTGATTTTATGCCCTTTCGGGTCAGGCGCCCGCCCGCCTGCCCGAGGGACGTAAAAATTCCGGCCCCGATGTTTCTAACCTCTCTTGAGTAGGAGACTTGCACCCCCTCCCCTCTCTCCCCCTTACCCCCCGCTGGGGTCTCTCCCTTCCCTACCTTAAGGATCGATCAGAGGGTCGGAGAGGGAGGGGGGGCTTCTCGAACGTTGTCGGGTCCTTGGCCCTGTCCTCGATGTCGGCGGCACTGCTGGGCCCCGATGAGAAGCCACTGCTGCTGGACGACAGTTTCCGCCTTCGGGTGGGCTCTGAGAGACTGGTGCAGCGAGAGTGCTCGGAGCTGTAACCTGGGTGGGGAGGGGGTGGGGGGGAAGGGTGAAGCATGGATTAATTGGAATTGCAGAACATTACACTGAATCTCACGGTACCGAAATAGGCCATTCGGCCCAACACCAGTGGCAACCCTCCACATGAACCTCCACCCACCCCACTTCACCGACCAACATGACATTTCTATCCCTATGTCCCATAGCTTTAATACATCTACGCTATCCCCAAAAACCACTCCCTGTGGTAACGAGTTCCACATTCTCGCCCCTCTCTGGGTAAAGAAGTTTCTCCTGAATTCCCCATTGGATTTGTTAACGACTCCCTTCTAATGATGGGCCTGAGCTTTGGGATCGTCTACAAGTGAAGACATTGTCTACACATCTACCAACAGCAACAACTTTATTTCTATAGCACCTCTAACACAATGAGTGCGCAAAACTTTGGCAGATGGAGTATAATGTGGTAATATGTGAACTTGGAAGAATAAAAAAGCAGCACGTTATTTAAATGGAGAGAGATTGCAGGACTCTGAGGCACAGAGGGATCTGGGTGTCCTGGTACATGAATCAGGAAAGGTTGGTATGCAGATGCAGCAAGTGATTAGGAAGGCAAATGGAAATGTTGGCGTTTATCGCAAGGGGAATCGAATAGAAAAACAGGGATGTTTTGCTATTGTTGTACAGGATGTTGGTGAGACCACATCTGGAATACTGTGTACAGTTTTGGCCTCCTTATTTAAGAAAGGATATAAATAGGTTAGAAGCAGTTCAGAGAAGGTTCACTCAACTGATAACTGGGATTGGAGGTGTGTTATCTTACGAGGAAAGGTTGGAATGACTGGTCCTGTATCTATTGGAGTATAGAAGAATGAGCGGTGATCGTATTGAAACATATAAGATCCTGAGGGGACTTGACAGGGTGGATACTGAGAGGATGTTTGCTCTTATGGGGGAGACTAGAAATAGGGGGCACAGTTTAAAAATAAGGGGTCTCCCATTTAAGATGGAGATGAGAAGAAATTTTTTCCCCTCAGAGGGTCGCGAGTCTTTGGAACTGTCTACCCTGGGGAGTAGTGGAATCAGGGTGATTGTATATTTTTAAGGCTGAGTTGGATGGGTTCTTGACTAACAAGGGAGTCTAAGGTTTTCGGGGGTAGACGGGATGTATGTTGAGGCCACAATCAGATCGGCCATGAGCAGACTCGAGGGGCCGAATGGCCTACTCCTGCTCCTAACTCATATGTTTGCATGTATAACCCCAAGGAACTTCACTGGAACATTATAAAAGATAATATGACGCGGGGTGACATAAGGAGATATTAGGTTGGATTACCAAAACATTTGGTCAAAGAGGTAGGTTTTAAGGGGTGAAAGAGACATAGAGAGGTCAAGGGCTGTCAGGAAGGCCTAGGCTTGGCCTATTGGACTCCTTCATTATCTTAAATGTCCTCCAGGCCCCTCCCCCACTCAGTCGTCCCCCACCCAACCCCAGCCCATTCCCCCTTTCCTGATTGTTTTGCCCTCTGCTCGGAGACAATTTGTTTCATTCAGCCGACGGGTAAGGTTCCTGAGGATCACTCACCGGAGATTTTGGAATACTGGCTGCCGAAGCTGGAGGTGGAGCTGCGGGCCCGTTGACCACAGGCTGAGTCCTCCGGGGTGGTGGCTGCACTGTCTGAATCCTCACAGATACCTGACGGATCAGAGGTAGGGACAACGTGAAGAGGAGGGAGCAATTCCTGACTCGCTGGCTCCTGCTCTGGCCTCCCAGTCAGAAGGTGTTCTCTCCCTGTCCATTCCCCCATTTTCTTAAGGCCAATAGCTTTTCCAATCCAGTGTATCTCATAACTGCACAACACTAGACTTAAAGCAGTCAATGCCACACGCCTAACTTCTTCACCCCATGGCTCAATGGACTGTGGGGATAGAGCGGGAGAATGGGACTGACTGGATTGCTGTACAGAGAGCAGGCATGGACTCGATGGGCCGAATGGCCTCCTTCTGTGCTGTTAATGACTCTATGACTCACTCTCGGCTCTGAGTCAGGCAGCCATGGGTCCCACTCCAGAGACTTGAACCCAAAATGCAGACTGGCAGTCCCTCCCTGTGCACCGCTGAGTGAGAGCTGCACTGTCAGAGGTGCCATCTTTCAGGGGAGGTGGGAGGCCTCTGTCTGCCCTCGAAGGTGGACGTAAAAGATCCCGTGACACTATTACGAACAAGAGCAGTGTGAGTTCTCCCCGGTGTCCTGGCCAATATTTATCCCTGAACCAACATCACAAAAACAGGTTATCTGGTCATGATCACTTTGTTGTTGTGGGAGCTTGCTGTGCGTACGCTGGCTGAGACATTTCCTATATTTACAACAGTGATTACATCGCAACAACGCCCTGGCCTGGTGGGTGTGAAAGATGCTGGATAAAGTCTTCTCTGATACCAGGCTCCACATTCCCAAAGCGGGGGCACTGTTGGCATTGTTTGCCCGCCCTTGATACCCCACTGCAGGTGGTGATGGGCCTTCCCTTTGCACCGCTACAGTCCGCGTTCTATCCTCCTGTCCCTCCTGACGTGGGAGATTACAGCTCAGAGTAACACTCCCCCACCCCCCGCCCCCAAACGGCACGATCTTGCATTTTTCTGCATTGTCATTTCCAGCCTTCTGACCCTCTGTGTAAAATGTTGTTGTTGCTGGGCTTGGTATTATTCGTACCCCTTCCCCCTCAAAAGCCCTTCCTAGGAGAACAATCTTCCCCTGGAGTGCGGGTCACCCTCCTGCACACGGGTCACTGAGTGTTTTCTTAAAGTGGGGTTTTTTGCCAATTGACGGACAGTTTTCATACCCACCATAGGTCGAGTTTCGGCTACTCAAACTAACTTAGTGTGTGACATTTACAGTCAGTACGCAGAGAGGACAGGGTGTGAGTGTCTGACCCACTGTCACACCCAGTCCCAGAGGGGGAAAGGACAGTGTCTGACCCACTGTCCCACCCAGTCCCAGAGGGGGAAAGGACAGTGTCTGACCCACTGTCCCACCCAGTCCCAGAGGGGGAAAGGACAGTGTCTGACCCACTGTCACACCCAGTCCCAGAGGGGGAGAGGACAGCGTCTGACCCACTGTCCCACCCAGTCCCAGAGGGGGAAAGGACAGTGTCTGACCCACTGTCCCACCCAGTCCCAGAGGGGGAAAGGACAGCGTCTGACCCACTGTCCCACCCAGTCCCAGAGGGGGAAAGGACTATGTCTGACCCACTGTCCCACCCAGTCCCAGAGGGGGAAAGGACAGCGTCTGACCCACTGTCCCACCCAGTCCCAGAGGGGGAAAGGACAGCGTCTGACCCACTGTCCCACCCAGTCCCAGAGGGCAGCATATAACACCTGCCAATCTCTTACCTGAGCCCATGATGAGTGATCTACACTTGGGCAGCCTGAGGGAGTTTGGTCTGCGACGAGTCTGGGTTTCACAGTCCCTTCCAGCATCTCCTTTGCAGTCAGGTTCCAGTGAGTCCTCACTGCCCATGATGGTGTTGAGCTTGCTGTTTGATGGTGGCCTGGATGGGACAAGGTGGAAAGGTCAGCAGTGTTTCCAATCGATCACCAGTCTGGACACATGCTTCTGCCACTGAAAGGCCTGATTTTGGAAAGGCCCTTGGCGATTTGTGCATTAAGGAACCAATGGGATCTCGGGCTTCATAAACTGAGGTACTGAGTACAAAAGCAGGGAGCGAACTCTGAATCTT
>NW_027598378.1:0-7500 GCF_964194155.1 Cetorhinus maximus | reverse complement strand
CGGAAATAGCGTCGGAAATAGTGTCTGAAATAACTCCTGAAATAACTCCTGAAATAACGTCTGAAATAACGTCTGAAATAACGTCTGAAATAACGTCTGAAATAACTCCTGAAATAACTCCTGAAATAACTCCTGAAATAACTCCTGAAATAACTCCTGAAATAACTCCTGAAATAACTCCTGAAATAACTCCTGAAATAACTCCTGAAATAACTCCTGAAATAACTCCTGAAATAACTCCTGAAATAACTCCTGAAATAACTCCTGAAATAACTCCTGAAATAACTCCTGAAATAGCGTCTGAAATAACGTCTGAAATAACGTCTGAAATAACGTCTGAAATAACGTCTGAAATAACTCCTGAAATAACGCCTGAAATAACGCCGAAATAACGTCGGAAATAGCGTCTGAAATAACGTCTGAAATAACGTCTGAAATAACGTCTGAAATAACTCCTGAAATAACGCCTGAAATAACGCCTGAAATAGCGTCTGAAATAACGCCTGAAATAATGTCTGAAATAACGTCTGAAATAACTCCTGAAATAGCGTCTGAAATAACGTCTGAAATAACGTCTGAAATAACTCCTGAAATAACTCCTGAAATAGCGTCTGAAATAACGTCTGAAATAACGCCTGAAATAACGTCGGAAATAACGTCGGAAATAACGTCGGAAATAACGCCTGAAATAACGCCTGAAATAACGCCTGAAATAGCGTCTGAAATAACGCCTGAAATAGCGTCTGAAATAACGCCTGAAATAACGTCTGAAATAGCGTCGGAAATAACGTCGGAAATAACGCCGGAAATAACGCCGGAAATAACGCCTGAAATAACGCCTGAAATAGCGTCTGAAATAACGCCTGAAATAGCGTCTGAAATAACGCCTGAAATAACGTCTGAAATAGCATCGGAAATAACGCCTGAAATAGCGTCTGAAATAACGTCTGAAATAATGTCGGAAATAACGTCGGAAATAACGTCTGAAATAGCGTCTGAAATAGCGTCTGAAATAGCGTCTGAAATAACGTCTGAAATAGCGTCTGAAATAGCGTCTGAAATAGCGTCTGAAATAACGTCTGAAATAGCGTCGGAAATAACGCCTGAAATAACGCCTGAAATAACGCCTGAAACAGCGTCTGAAATAGCGTCTGAAATAATGCCGGAAATAACGTCTGAAATAGCGTCTGAAATAACGCCTGAAATAACGCCTGAAATAGCGTCTGAAATAACGTCTGAAATAACGTCTGAAATAACGTTTGAAATAGCGTCTGAAATAACGTCTGAAATAACGTCTGAAATAACGCCTGAAATAGCGTCTGAAATAACGTCTGAAATAGCGTCTGAAATAACGTCTGAAATAACGCCTGAAATAACGCCTGAAATAGCGTCTGAAATAACGTCTGAAATATAGTCTGAAATAGCGTCTGAAATAGCGTCTGAAATAACGCCTGAAATAGCATCTGAAATAACGTCTGAAAAATAGTCTGAAATAACGACTGAAATAGCGTCTGAAATAGCGTCTGAAATAACGTCTGAAACAGCGTCGGAAATAACGTCGGAAATAACGCCTGAAATAACGTCGGAAATGGCGTCTGAAATAACGCCTGAAATAGCGTCTGAAATAACGTCGGAAATAGCGTCTGAAATAACGTCGGAAATAACGTCGGAAATAACGTCTGAAATAACGCCTGAAATAGCGTCTGAAATAGCGTCTGAAATAACGCCTGAAATAACGTCGGAAATAACGTCTGAAATAGCGTCTGAAACAGCGTCTGAAAAAGCGTCGGAAATGACGCCTGAAATGACGTCGGAAATAACGCCTGAAATAACGTCGGAAATAACGCCTGAAATAACGTCTGAAATAACGTCTGAAATAACGCCTGAAATAACGTCTGAAATAACGCCTGAAATAACGTCTGAAATAACGTCTGAAATAACGTCTGAAATAACGCCTGAAATAACGTCTGAAATAACGCCTGAAATAACGCCTGAAATAACGCCTGAAATAGCGTCTGAAATAACGCCTGAAATAGCGTCTGAAATAACGCCTGAAATAACGTCGGAAATAGCGTCTGAAATAGCGTCTGAAATAACGCCTGAAATAACGCCTGAAATAACGTCTGAAATAACGTCTGAAATAACGCCGGAAATAACGTCGGAAATAACGTCGGAAATAACGTCGGAAATAACGCCTGAAATAGCGTCTGAAATAACGCCTGAAATAACGTCGGAAATAGCGTCTGAAATAGCGTCTGAAATAACTCCTGAAATAACGCCTGAAATAACGCCTGAAATAACGCCTGAAATAGCGTCTGAAATAACGCCTGAAATAATGTCTGAAATAACGTCTGAAATAACTCCTGAAATAGCGTCTGAAATAACGTCTGAAATAACGTCTGAAATAACTCCTGAAATAGCGTCTGAAATAACATCTGAAATAACGCCGGAAATAACGTCGGAAATAACGTCGGAAATAACGTCGGAAATAACGCCTGAAATAACGCCTGAAATAACGCCTGAAATAGCGTCTGAAATAACGTCTGAAATAACGTCTGAAATAACGCCTGAAATAACGCCTGAAATAGCGTCTGAAATAACGTCTGAAATATAGTCTGAAATAGCGTCTGAAATAGCGTCTGAAATAACGCCTGAAATAGCGTCTGAAATAACGTCTGAAAAATAGTCTGAAATAACGACTGAAATAGAGTCTGAAATAGCGTCTGAAATAACGTCTGAAACAGCGTCTGAAATAGCGTCGGAAATAACGTCGGAAATAACGCCTGAAATAACGTCGGAAATGGCGTCTGAAATAACGCCTGAAATAGCGTCTGAAATAACGTCGGAAATAGCGTCTGAAATAACGTCGGAAATAACGTCGGAAATAACGTCTGAAATAACGCCTGAAATAACGCCTGAAATAGCGTCTGAAATAACGTCGGAAATAACGTCGGAAATAACGTCTGCAATAGCGTCTGAAACAGCGTCTGAAACAGCGTCGGAAATAACGTCGGAAATAACGCCTGAAATAACGTCGGAAATAACGTCTGAAATAACGTCTGAAATAACGCCTGAAATAACGCCTGAAATAGCGTCTGAAATAACGTCTGAAATATAGTCTGAAATAGCGTCTGAAATAGCGTCTGAAATAACGCCTGAAATAGCGTCTGAAATAACGTCTGAAAAATAGTCTGAAATAATGACTGAAATAGCGTCTGAAACAGCGTCTGAAATAGCGTCGGAAATAACGTCGGAAATAACGCCTGAAATAACGTCGGAAATGGCGTCTGAAATAACGCCTGAAATAGCGTCTGAAATAACGTCGGAAATAGCGTCGGAAATAACGTCGGAAATAACGTCTGAAATAACGCCTGAAATAGCGTCTGAAATAGCGTCTGAAATAACGCCTGAAATAACGTCGGAAATAACGTCTGAAATAGCGTCTGAAACAGCGTCTGAAACAGCGTCGGAAATAACGTCGGAAATAACGCCGGAAATAACGTCGGAAATAACGCCGGAAATAACGCCTGAAATAACGTCTGAAATAACGTCTGAAATAACGTCTGAAATAACGTCTGAAATAACGCCTGAAATAACGTCTGAAATAACGCCTGAAATAACTCCTGAAATATCGCCTGAAATAACGCCTGAAATAGCGTCTGAAATAACGCCTGAAATAACGTCGGAAATAGCGTCTGAAATAGCGTCTGAAATAACGTCTGAAATAACTCCTGAAATAACGCCTGAAATAACGCCTGAAATAACGCCTGAAATAGCGTCTGAAATAACGCCTGAAATAATGTCTGAAATAACGTCTGAAATAACTCCTGAAATAGCGTCTGAAATAACGTCTGAAATAACGTCTGAAATAACGTCTGAAATAACTCCTGAAATAGCGTCTGAAATAACGTCTGAAATAACGCCTGAAATAACGTCGGAAATAACGTCGGAAATAACGTCGGAAATAACGTCGGAAATAACGCCGGAAATAACGCCGGAAATAACGTCTGAAATAACGCCTGAAATTACGCCTGAAATAACGTCTGAAAAAACGTCGGAAATAACGCCTGAAATAACGCCTGAAATAACGTCTGAAATAGCGTCTGAAATAATGCCTGAAATAGCGCCTGAAATAACGTCGGAAATAACGTCTGAAATAACGTCGGAAATAACGTCTGAAATAACGTCTGAAATAACGTCTGAAATAACGCCTGAAATAACGCCTGAAATAGCGTCTGAAATAACGTCTGAAATATAGTCTGAAATAGCGTCTGAAATAGCGTCTGAAATAACGCCTGAAATAGCGTCTGAAATAACGTCTGAAAAATAGTCTGAAATAACGACTGAAATAGAGTCTGAAATAGCGTCTGAAATAACGTCTGAAACAGCGTCTGAAATAGCGTCGGAAATAACGTCGGAAATAACGCCTGAAATAACGTCGGAAATGGCGTCTGAAATAACGCCTGAAATAGCGTCTGAAATAACGTCGGAAATAGCGTCTGAAATAATGCCTGAAATAGCGTCTGAAATAACGTCGGAAATAACGTCGGAAATAACGTCTGAAATAGCGTCTGAAACAGCGTCTGAAACAGCGTCGGAAATAACGTCGGAAATAACGTCTGAAATAACGTCTGAAATAACGTCTGAAATAACGTCTGAAATAACGCCTGAAATAGCGTCTGAAATAACGTCTGAAATAACGTCTGAAATATAGTCTGAAATAGCGTCTGAAATAGCGTCTGAAATAACGCCTGAAATAGCGTCTGAAATAACGTCTGAAAAATAGTCTGAAATAACGACTGAAATAGCGTCTGAAATAGCGTCTGAAATAGCGTCTGAAATAACGTCTGAAATAACGTCTGAAACAGCGTCTGAAATAGCGTCGGAAATAACGTCGGAAATAACGCCTGAAATAACGTCGGAAATGGCGTCTGAAATAACGCCTGAAATAGCGTCTGAAATAACGTCGGAAATAGCGTCTGAAATAACGTCGGAAATAACGTCGGAAATAACGTCTGAAATAACGCCTGAAATAGCGTCTGAAATAGCGTCTGAAATAACGCCTGAAATAACGTCGGAAATAACGTCTGAAATAGCGTCTGAAACAGCGTCTGAAAAAGCGTCGGAAATAACGTCGGAAATAACGCCTGAAATGACGTCGGAAATAACGCCTGAAATAACGTCGGAAATAACGCCTGAAATAACGCCTGAAATAACGTCTGAAATAACGCCTGAAATAACGTCTGAAATAACGCCTGAAATAACGTCTGAAATAACGTCTGAAATAACGCCTGAAATAGCGTCTGAAATAACGCCTGAAATAACGTCTGAAATAACGCCTGAAATAACGCCTGAAATAACGTCTGAAATAACGCCTGAAATAACGTCGGAAATAACGCCTGAAATAACGCCTGAAATAACGTCTGAAATAGCGCCTGAAATAACGTCGGAAATAACGTCGGAAATAACGTCTGAAATAACATCTGAAATAGCGTCTGAAATAGCGTCTGAAATAACGCCTGAAATAGCGTCTGAAATAACGTCTGAAATAACGTCTGAAATAACGTCTGAAATAGCGTCTGAAATAGCGTCTGAAATAGCGTCTGAAATAATGTAGGAAATAACGTCGGAAATAGCGTCTGAAATAGCGTCTGAAATAGCGTCGGAAATAGCGTCGGAAATAACGTCTGAAATAACGTCTGAAATAACGCCTGAAATAACGTCTGAAATAGCGTCTGAAATAGCGTCTGAAATAGCGTCTGAAATAGCGTCTGAAATAACGCCTGAAATAACGTCTGAAATAGCGTCTGAAATAACGTCGGAAATAACGTCTGAAATAACGTCGGAAATAGCGTCTGAAATAACGTCGGAAATAACGTCTGAAATAACGTCGGAAATAACGTCTGAAATAGCGTCTGAAATAGCGTCTGAAATAGCGTCTGAAATAACGCCTGAAATAACGCCTGAAATAGCGTCTGAAATAGCGCCTGAAATAGCGTCTGAAATAACGCCTGAAATAACGCCTGAAATAACGCCTGAAATAGCGTCTGAAATAACGTCTGAAATAACGTCTGAAATAATGTCGGAAATAACGTCGGAAATAACGTCTGAAATAGCGTCTGAAATAGCGTCTGAAATAACGTCTGAAATAGCGTCTGAAATAGCGTCTGAAATAGCGTCTGAAATAACGTCTGAAATAGCGTCGGAAATAATGCCTGAAATAACGCCTGAAATAACGCCTGAAACAGCGTCTGAAGTAGCGTCTGAAATAATGCCGGAAATAACGTCTGAAATAGCGTCTGAAATAACGCCTGAAATAACGCCTGAAATAACGTCTGAAATAGCGTCTGAAATAACGTCTGAAATAACGTCTGAAATAACGTTTGAAATAGCGTCTGAAATAACGTCTGAAATAACGTCTGAAATAACGCCTGAAATAGCGTCTGAAATAACGTCTGAAATAACGTCTGAAATAACGTCTGAAATAGCGTCTGAAATAACGTCTGAAATAACGCCTGAAATAGTGTCTGAAATAACGTCTGAAATAGCGTCTGAAATAACGTCTGAAATAACGTCTGAAATAACGTCTGAAATAACGCCTGAAATAGCGTCTGAAATAACGTCTGAAATAGCATCTGAAATATCGCCTGAAATAGCGTCTGAAATAACGTCTGAAATAACGTCTGAAATAGCGTCTGAAATAACGCCTGAAATAGCGTCTGAAATAACGTCTGAAATAACGTCTGAAACAGCGTCTGAAATAACGTCTGAAATAGCGTCTGAAATAACGTCTGAAATAATGTCTGAAATAACGTCTGAAATAACGCCTGAAATAGCGTCTGAAATAACGTCTGAAATAACGACTGAAATAACGTCTGAAATAACGTCGGAAATAACATCGGAAATAACGTCTGAAATAACGTCTGAAATAGCGTCTGAAACAGCGTCGGCCGAGCGTCCCGATGTCAACGCGCAGTCGCACCACAGTTCGGTCGGTGGGCGCGCGCAGGAATTGGCAGCGTGTCCGCTGACAATTAGAAAGCTTATTAAAGCCAATAAAGTATTAATTAACTTCAATTTTTCACAGCCTGTCCAACCTTACACTGGGCGGCAGGTGGAAAGGCCAAGTGGCCTTTGCACTTTTTAGGAAACCTCATCCACGGGCAGGATGAGGTTTCCCACAGCAAATAAATTTAAATTAAAAATGTAACATCTCATTCAGATCATGTCCCTGCTCATGTGACAGAGTCAGAGACACAAGGGAACAGGTTATATAACAATGAAAAATTCTCTATCTTCATTATTCAAAGCTCTTCATCTCCCAGAGGCAGCTCCGTACCTCAGGGAGCTTTTCCAACGCAGCCGCACTCATACACGAGGTTCCCCACTCACCCTCCCCCTCCGCCCGGATCCCCTCCTCCTCCCCGCTCAGCCCCCTCCTCCCCACTTTCCCCCCCTCCTCCCCGCTCACCCCCCCTCCTCCCCGCTCACCCCCCCTCC